>NC_056732.1:313575350-313615350 GCF_019279795.1 Protopterus annectens
TACAAGGAGAAGGCAAAATTAAGCTTAACTGCAGGGATGTTACATAATAGTAAACATCTTTCAGTTTAATTCATAGGTTAAGACAAACTAGTGGAAGAGGAGGTTAGACTCAGATGATATGGCACACGTCCTTAATAAAGATCTTGTACTTAAACCCATAAGTGATATCACCCAACAACAACTTAGTGGTCTTGATACTGAAATACTGGAAAAGGTTTCACTGGTGCAGACTCTCTGTGGTCTTATTACCAGTGGAACAAGAAGTTAAATCCCTTTGTGTTTCACAGCTCAGGTTTTGTTGGACAAACTTTTGCATTTCCTTCTTAGCATGCATTCTATCAAAAAATGATTTTGTCCCTCCAGGGAAGAATACCTTGAAAACAGCTGGATGTAGCAGTTTGAATCTCACACCTGTGTTTCAACATTCTCTGAACAGAGGGATGAATTTACTTCTCTTTTGCCTGGTGTACAATGAGTAATCATTCTGCACAAACACTCTGCTGTCTTTCACTTTTAGCATTTTGTCCTTATGCCACAGTTTTGACAAAATCAGCTCTTTCTGCTGGTAGGATTGCATCCTTACTATTAAAGGTCTAGGTTGCTTTCTTATAGCTAGAGTTGGAGCATACACAAGATGTGCCCAATCAATTAATAAATCCTGCTGTGGAATACCAATCCAGGTGCTTATTTGTGCTTTCATAAATGTAATGCAGTATGTTCCTTCCAGCTTCTCTGGTATAGCTGAAAATCTCAAGTTTTCCCCTACATGCTCTGTCCCTTAATTGTATTATTTTTTGAAACATCTCTTCCTGAGCAGTTTCACATTCAGCCAGCCTTTTCTTCATTTCAACCTCTGACTTTTGCAGATTTATCATAGGTTCATAGGTGGGTACTAGGCTATCTTCCCAAAGGCATTTATAAGCCTAGCCAGAATATGTTGGCTTTTGCCACCCCGTTAGATTAGTTCCCTGTGCCTCTGTCCAGCAGAGCCACTGAAGTGATCCCCGGGGTAAACTTTCTGTTTCCCATCCACTCGTCAAGGTTTCATTTGAAGAGTGTTAGTGAGGAGCTCTGCCTAATGTAGATAGAATTTACATTATCTAATTATCTAATCTAATTAGATCATCTCATCTGAATATCTGTTTAACGCTTCTTCCATTTGTTCCAGCCTTTTGTTGTTTGTGTTGATATACTCTACCAGTGTTTTGTTTATTTTGACCAGGTCTATATGCAGTTGTTTTATATCATCCTGTAGGTTATTGGAAGTCATGTATGAAGGTTGCATTGCTTTTTGCTGAACAGCTGCAGAACTCTCCCTGGTCAGTGTTTTGTCCTCACATTTTGTGGCTGATTTTTTCCCCAAGTCTTCTGTAGATGTCCTTCAAGAATGCAACTGCAGTCATAACATATGGGTTGTCCTGCCTCAGGCAGCCCTCGGTCGGCCGGATTCCAAAGTCTGGGTCCGACGTCGGCTGATGTCACACTTCTCTTCGACGTCAGAGCGGCTGGAGTATATAAGCATCAGCCGACGCCATCTTCTCCAGTCTTTCTTGCCGCACGGTGCTCGAAGCAGAAGCAGTTCGCAAGTGCCGGTCAGTCAGCTCCTGTATTCTTTGAAACTGAAGACATCAAAAAAGCTAAGTACCCCATTGGGGACCTTTTCTTGCCTCAGCCGATGTCAGAATTAACTGAAAAAGTAAATAATTGTTTGTCTTGTGGTAAACAAATACCTCATAAGGATTTCCATTCTTACTGCCTCCCTTGCCTTGGCCCAGACCACGACGTCTCGGCCTGTGCCACCTGTACTCGCTTCAATAAGCGCACTCTCAGGTGCCGTGCAGAGTTCGCTGAAGACTTTTTTGGCGAAAAGTTTGCTTACATTATGCCATCGGAACAACCGGCTACACGTATTTCTAAAAAACGGAAAGACCGGGACCGACCTCCTCAGCCCGCGTCTTCCTCTGATTCCACGCCAAAACTTACCGCGAGTGCCCCGGTTCCCTCTGAGGCGGTTATTCCACCGCTTGGAACCGAAGACACTGCACTACCGATACCTCCGACACCGGAGGCCACACCAACGCCAATTATTGATTTTCCTCCGGATACTGTAACCGAGGAAATGCCCGAGACCATTGCTGTGGATAAGGTTACCCCTGCACGTGGGGCTGCCAGGCCTCCCATGTCTATGTCTATCAAGGCCTACACACATGCTAAGGCAGCAAGCCAGGCCAAGCCTGCTAGCCAGGCCAAGCATCACTCTGCTAAAACCTTGCCTCAGCCTAACCCTGAAGCTCAAATTATGTCCTTGGCCGCAGATTTAATTTCTATGATCAGAGGCTCCCAGGCCCATCCTGAGAGAGGATCACAGCCTCCTCCTGATAAGAGGCCCAGGGTTGAACCACCTGACCCCATTTCTTCAGATGAAGATTCTGGGGACTCTGTGCTTTCTGAATCCCAGGAACCCCCTTTTCAGACTTTCGAGGATTCGGATGCAGAGGACTCCATTCCTTCGGCCTCTCCTCCTGAGGATATTTCTTTTGGGGAAGTTCTGCATTCCATGAGGGAGCATTTCCAGTGGCAAAGTCAGGAATTTTCTGATTCCAGGAAGCGCCTTCGAACTTTCCTTAAAAAGCCACAACACAGACCATTAGCTATTCCTCCTGTGCTTGATGTGTTGGATGACCTTTACTCTGACTCCAGTGCTACCGCTGATTCTCTGCCCCCGGCTCCTGTCAAGCCTGACAGATACTATAGGGTCCCTGAAACCCATTCTCATTTCTTTAGGGCCCATGCTGTAGACTTAGAAACTATTTCCCAGGGGCCTAAGGGGGTTTCTGCTACCACTTCCAAAAATCCTTTGCCTTCCGACACAGAGGCAAGGTCCTTAGAGAGATGGGGAAGAAGGTTTACACCTCTACTACCTTAACTATGAGAGCTCTCAATTGTCTGTTTCATATGTTTCAATATCAGGATTCCCTGTTGGATGATTTACAGAAAAAATTAGCCTCTCCTGACTCTCTAGATAGGAAGTCTTTGCAGGAGGCTGTCCATAACTCTCAGCAGGTTAGTAATCAGTTTCTGCAGTGTGGATATGATGCATTGGAAGCTTCATGTAGGGCAGCTATGACAGGAGCGGTCATTCATAGACATGCATGGTTAAAAGAGCAACCCTTACCGGATCATGTTAAGGCAAAGCTACTGGATGCTCCCTTGGAAAAGAACAAACTTTTTGGTGATAATGCTAAAGATGTGTTAAAGACCATTGAAGAAAAAGCCAAGTCAGTTCAGACAGTCAAAGATTTTCTCCAGGTTCAGCCCCCCAGGTTCAGCAGGAACTGGCCTTCTAAAAACTGGTCATTCCCAAATCCTGAAAAATTTCAAAGGGGCAAGAACAGGTGTGCCTGTGGCAGAGGGCAATATAGAGGATCCTACAGGGGACGCCAATGGCAACCAACAAACCAAAGAGGTGACATAGGGGTTTCTCCTGTCACTCAGGCACAATCTCAATGACTTGACTCTAACTTCTCCGACCAAGGAGCAAAAACAAGCCCCTTTGGGAGGAAAGTTATCTCTGTTCTCAGAAAATTGGCACAAACTGATAAAAGACAAATGGATATTGGACATTATAGATCATGGTTACAGGTTCTATTTTCATACCTTACCAAGACAACAAGGCATGCCAAATCTTCCACAAAATCAAAAGGCAGAGGCTATCAAGCAAATTTCGCTGCTGGCTCAGATCAAAGCAATAGAAAAAGTGCCTCAACAAGAACAAGGTCAGGGGTTTTACTCAAGACTGTTCCTTGTTCCAAGAAAACAAAATCAATGGATTTGAATGGCATGCCTGTATTTGACTGGACTTGTCCGCTTTAAACACTTTTCTCATAGTACCAAAGTTTAAAATGCTGACCTTACAGCAGCTCCTTCCCATGCTGGGCAAGGGGTCTTGGCTGATTACTCTGGACCTCAAGGAGGCATACCTGCATGTCCCCATCAGACACAGCTGCAGAAGATACCTCAGATTTCTTGCAGGGCCAGAGCATTATCAATTCTCAGCATTGCCTTTTGGCTTATCTACTGCACCCAGAGTATTCACAAAATGCCTGGCATCAGTAATTGCTCATTGCAGACTCCAGGGGATTCAAATCTACCCCTACCTAGATGATTGCCTCATACAAGCGGACAACGAACTAACCTTGACAAAAAACTTGAATTATGTCATACACTTGCTACAGGCTTTGGTATACACAGTCAACTTTCAAAAGTCAAGACTTCTACCATCCCAGCAAATAACTTTTTTAGGAGCCAAACTAGACACAACCTCTCAAATGGCCTACTTGACAGAAGACAAGCAAGAGCAGTTAACTCATTACTTCAAAAGTTTAGCAAAACTCTCCCAGATGACTGCAAGGAGATTCCTACAGGCCCTGGGGTTCATGGCATCTTGCATTCTCCTGGTCCCACTAGCAAGACTACACATGAGAAAACTTCAATGGTATCTAACGAGCTTATGGTCTCAGCACAACAACAACCTAGAAGCAATTATCCCACTCATTCCATGTCTTCAAAAGGAATTTCTAAGGTGGGCCTCAGCAAGTCAGTGAAATACAGGCATGCCGTTCAAAAAACCTCAGACAACACAGACCATTACCACAGACGCCTCAGACCATGGATGGGGGGTGCACATGGAAGGCAGATGTATTCAAGGACAATGGAATCCAAAGGAAGAACATCTGCATATCAACCAAAAAGAAATGCTGGCAGTAATGCATGCCATCGAGGCCTTTGGACATCAACTTCATCAAGGCCACCTTCTAATAAGGACAGACAACACCACTGTGATGTGGTACATAAACAAGCAGGGAGGTACTCTCTCTTACCCCCTTTGCAGGCTAACAATGAATCTTTGGGAAAAATCACTGAGTCTGAACATTCAGCTACAGTCCCAATTTGTTCCAGGCAGAGACAATGTTCTGGCGGACAGTCTAAGCAGGAATTTCCTAGACCCACACGAATGGAGGTTACATCCAGACATCTTTGCACAACTAACCTCAGCATGGGGCAGACCAGACATAGACCTATTTGCCTCCCAACTCAATCATCAGCTACAAAAGTTCTGCTCAAGGACAAATCATCCACAAGCATGGAAGATAGATGCTCTCTCATTCAACTGGAGCTCCGTAGTCATCTATGCATTTCCACCTCTGCCACTGATGACCACAGTGTTACTAAAGATCAAAGCAGAGCAGCCAAAGGGAATCCTAATAGCTCCGAACTGGCCAAGACAACACTGGTACCCACTACTACGGAGCATATGTCACAACAAACCGTGGGCCCTTCACAAATGGCCTCAACTGTTGACTCAACACAACTTCAGGACAGCTCATCCCAACCTCCAGACTCTACAGCTAACAGCTTGGAAGATCACATAAATAACCTCAATTTATCTCTCTCCAAGGCAGTTCAGTGGATACTAACAGAAGCCCGCAGACCATCCACCAGAAGGGCTTACTCAGCCAAATGGAAGCGTTTCAGCATTTGGAATACCAACAAGGGTCAAGATGCATCAGTACTGAGCATTCCACTCATTCTGGAGTACTTGGCAGAATTGCTAAATAAGGGACTTTCATACTCTTCCATAAAAATACATGCTTCAGCTATCTCAGCTAGATACAACACTGACCCACCTGTGTTCTCACATTCTTTGCTAAGGCAATTTCTAAGAGGGATCAAGAATATAAAACCTCCAAGAAAGGCACCAGTACCAGCTTGGGATCTCAATTTTGTGTTAGAAAAATTGACTCTACCTCCCTTCGAGCCAGCAGCTTCAGTGGATTTACAATTTCTGTCCTGGAAGACAGCTTTCCTGCTGGCCATTACCTCAGCTAGAAGGGTTTCAGAATTACAGGCATGAATGGCAATACCACCCTTCATAATCTTCCACCGAGACAGGGTCTCCTTACGAACCAATCCTTCCTTTCTGCCAAAAGTGGTACCTAGGGTCTCTCTAAATCAGGCAATTCACCTGCCTACTTTCTTCCCCAATCCTGAAAACAAAGGGGAAAGACTGTTGCATACCTTGGACATACATAGACAACTTTGCTACTATCTAGACAGAACCAAGATCAGTAGGAAGTCCGATCAGCTATTTGTAGCTTACGCTCCTGGAGTACAGGGAAAAGCAATTTCCAAACAGACAATTTCAAAATGGATTGGACATTGCATCAGATATTGTTATTCCTTCCATGGAAAGAGTGTGCCAGCCAATATCAGACCACACTCTACCAGAGCTACAGCCACCTCCACAGCCTTCTTAAGAGGGGTGCCTACAAAGGATATTCTAGAAGCTGCTACATGGAGCTCCATGCATACATTTTCCAAACACTACAACCTCCCTTTATTTTCCAGATCCAGAGCAGGCTTTGCTTGGCAGTCCTGCAGGGATTGCTAGCTACACCATCCTTTTCCTAGAGCATACCACCTCCCCAGCTAAGCTATGGTATTCAACCCATATGTTATGACTGCAGTTGCATTCTTGAAGGACATAGTACAGTTTTGTACCTACCATAAATGTAGATGTCCGATAGATATGCAACTGCAGTCGGGTTTTCCCTCCCTCCTTCCCCTCTATGCCTTGGGTCCACTCCTCTCCCTGTTATTCTTAGCTGGGGATATCTGTTATGGTGTATCTGTTTATTGCTTACTTATTTGTCTGGAAACCTATTTTTTGTTTTACAAATTTGATTTTAGCCTTCCTTGGAGGGCACTTGGCATCTGGGGCAAGAAACACTGAAGAAGATGGCGTCGGCTGATGCTTATATACTCCAGGCACTCTGACGTCGGAGAGAAGTGCGACATCAGCCGACGTCGGACCCAGACTTTGGAATTCGGCCGACCGAGGGCTGCCTGAGGCAGGACAACCCATATGTTATGACTGCAGTTGCATATCTATCGGACATCTACATTTATGGTAGGTACAAAACTGTACTTTCTTTATTCCTGGTATCCAGTCAATGTACTTACTAGCCAGTTACTGAAATTCACCCATAAACACAAGTCTACTCACCTTTTCTGATTAGTTTCTGTTTTCGGACTTGGAGAACTAGAAACAAGCTATTGTATAGTGGTTTTTATATTACAATAAAAGAGAAAACAAGGCATTGATTTTAAAAGTAGTGACACAGATCCAATATATTTTGGGCAGATGTATCATATTCTAAACACGTGTAAGGTGAACAAAGGCAAGGAAAAGGCAATATAGCTTTAAAAATAGCTGATTACATGCAGTGGGTGGACTGGATACTCAGAATTGGCCCTAGGTGTGAGTGTGGATGTACGGTACGGATGAACTACTGTGGCAGGGCTAACCACCCAGTAGTGTAAACCTTGGCTCTAGATGACTGTTACTGCTGTGGTGACACCCCGACTTTGTGTGCAAGAATGAGAAAAGGGATTTTGGATATGGATAGATGGATTACACTTAAATACCTTACTAATAGATCTCTCCATGCAAATTTGTTACATCACAGTAGAAAGTGGTTATAATGTTCCCTGTTTATAGGGTTAAAGTGATAAAAAACAATGAAATATTTATACCAGTTAGTTTGCTATGTCATGTACCTAAAATAAGGAAAAATGTATCTATGATTTATAAGGGAAACACTTCAGAACAGGAGGCAATATGGACATACCACAGTTTATTTATTTATTTTTTTTGTAAATTCATCTCACCAGAATCAAACAACCTTAACTTCCTGAACTATGCCTTCAATAATTATGACAGCATTTGTGGGGAGAATTTTTTATTGATTTTTAGGTTATGATTTCATAAATATCATCCCTATAGCACTGATACAAAAAGTTTAGAATAGAGGCTTGGATAATAATCTAGTAGGATAGAAAAATGTATTGCTGATGCAAAGAATGAGAACATGTTTAGATATTAGTATGGGTAATTTATGCATCTGTTTATGGAAATGTAAGAAGACTCCGCTCAGGTACCTTTACTGTTCAGTGTTTGTATAAAAGCTATAAATTTACCTAGCTCACTACTGATATATAAGACTTCAAAATCAGAAGAATCATCACACGACGTAACAATCAAGATGGTTCTTTGGGGTAATTTATGTAGATAAAGCAACTTATATGAATTAATGGAGAAAGAAGTATAGTAAGCAAGCAGTAATGCTCAGCAAAGTATGTATTATAGTGGAAATAACATCCGGCCAGGGTTGTTCTGAGGTATGATGCCTGGAGGGCATTATTGCACTTAGAGAATGGGATGTCTGTAAAATTATGTTTAACTTAGTTATTTAATTTTTTTATTACTATATTAGTTTTTTATATATTTTTGATGTAAAATAGTTCCTCTGCCTAATGTTTCAAACTTGTTTTAGTATATGTTAGTGGTGTCAGAGGAAGCATTTTATACCCAAAATATAACACTTTAAAAATATCCAGGTATTGACTTTATTTTTTTTGGTTCCTTACTCCCAAAACGTCTGGTTTGTTTATAGTCATTGGAGAGTGGTGTCACTAAATAATGGCATACATTTGAGTTTCAGAGTTTTATTTCCTTCAGAAAATTCATGCTAACACAAATCCTGTTATTTAAGCAAATTTGTAATTTTAGAACAGCAATAACTAAAATGTCTTCCTATTTCTGAGCCCCCCCTTATTTATGCTTTATCCACATTTCTTGAGATAAGAGACTGAGAGGTATGCAGACCTCTTTACTGCTGCTGCCAGTGGTCTCACACACACACACACACACACACACACACACACACACACACACACACACACACACACACACACACACTTTGAGCTTCAGAAAATCCATGCTTACACAAATCATATTATTTAAGCAAATTTGTAATTTTTATAAGAACAATAATTAAAGTCTGTTCCTATTTTTGAGCCTCTGTCCCCCCCTTTATTTAAGACTGTATTCAGATTTCTTCAGCTGAAAGGTTGAGTATGCAAACGTCTTTACTACTGCTGCTGCCATTGGTCAATCTCATTCAGTCACACACACACACACACACACACACACACACACACACACACACACACACACACACACACACACACACGCTCACACCTCTTCAGAAAATGCATAAGGTTGCGATTTTATAACAGCAATATGTTCCTATTTTGAGCATTTGTCCCCTGTTTATTTTAAGCTGATCCAGATATCTTGAGCTAAGAGATCAAGAGGGATGCAAACCTCTTAACTGCTGCCAGGGATCGCATGATCACTCTCACTCTATTCTCTCTCTCTCTCTCTCTCTCTCACATTCACACACAGACACACACACACACACACACACACACACACACACACACACACACACACACACACACTCACACACACACACACACACACACACACCTCTTCAGAAAATGCATGCTAACACAAATCGTAATACTGATGTAAGGTTGCAATTTTATAACAGCAATATGTTCCTGTTTTGAGCCTTTGTCCCCTGAATATTTTAGGCTGATCCAGATATCGTGAGCTAAAAGGTCAAGAGGTATGCAAAGCTCTTAACTGCTGCTGCTGCCAGGGATTGCATGATCACTCTAACTCTTCTATAGCTTGATAGATCTCTTTCTCTCTCACAATTACATACGCATGTACTCTCACACATGGACATACATACATATACATACATTTTTTTATTTTAATTTTTTTTTTTATTTTATGCTTGCTAAACAGCAAAAGCTCTGTTTAGAGACTGCAAAATAAAGGTGGTCATTATTTTTTTTCAATCTGATCTCAACAGCAGCTTGATATGCTGCCATGAATCATTGGAGTCATTTTTCAGCGGGCATTACCCGCAGATTAACACCCTGCTGGACAAAGTTTGTTCTTCAATCAATATGCGATTTGCTGGTCACCCATTCTCTAACATTAAATAGTAAATGTTTGAACCAAGTTTTATTATTTTTTTCCAGTCTTAGAAGTAAAAGTCAGACAGCGCCTGACCTCTGTTTTATTCAATAATTGAACTGAAAGTATCAATATCATAAATAAGTACTAAGAGCAACAGAATGAAGACCTCCATAGTGGTAATTCTTCTATTTGTAAGTTTGATTAGAACAGTTCTGTAACTGAGCCTTTTTACAGTTCCCAAATAAAAAGCATCTTATTAAGCAATTAAAAGAAACCCAATAAAGATGGAAGAAAAGGATTATTGTATGAGATGTTATTACGAAGATTCTATGCTTTGTCTTTCTTTCTTTCATATAGAAGGAGAAAAGGACACTTAATCCTTTTTTACATATCTCTAGATGATGAATATACATTTACTATCTTAGTACTAATGATAAAGAACAATGTAGAATCAATCTAGGTCTTGGTATAATTTAGTTATGGCAGATCTGCATTACCTTAATGTATGAAATTGTTCATGAAATTAGTTGCATCAGTTTGAAATCACATTCCTGCTGAGAAAAAAGTGTCAGACCAAAAAATTAAGATGCTCAAGTTGACTATATTGGTGACATGAAATATCTAATATGATAAACAAGTGGGTGCAATAGGGTCCACTGTGATTTATTATCCAGTCCTGGGCCCACTCTTGTTTGGCATCTACTTTCAGTAAGCAGCAAACACAGGGGGTTATGGCACAAAGTTTGCAGATGACTGCAAACTGGGCACCACTGGGCAGAAAACACATCTGACACAGTATCCTTCAGAAGGTCTCTCACAGCGGATAACTGGTGCCACCAGAGCCAGAGCTAAGTTAAAATGAAAAAAAAAGTCGTCATAGTCAAGAAAAAAAACAAGAAGGTTACCCCTAAGCTACCAATTGACACTCAAGCACAGAAGCACGAAGAAGGTTATCAGGGACCCAGGACCCCAGTAGTCTGTCTTCGACACCCACACCAACTAAATGTAAGTAGTTTAGAAGACTTTTTACATTACCCATTTCATGGAGAAGGATTCTAGATCAAGGGAGGTCATAGGGAGGTCATAGTCTCCTCACTCATCAGACCAATGATTGAGTACAATGCCCCGATGCCCCATTCGAATGTATCTGACCGCAGCTTTGCAGCAGCTGGAGAAAAGTTAAAACCAAAAGGAAAAATAAAATCTCTCTCTCAAAATCTGTCCTATGCGAGCGAAACTCAGAAAACTCTACAACCAGTCCATCGGCAGCACTCACAGAGGTGACCTTGCCTAACATATAAGGCCACATGTCAAACCCAGATTTGATGAATATGCTTTTCACAAAAAATCTAGATCCATCAGAGGCCACAAGGGGCGACTTATTAAACTACACACGGCTATTAATAGGACGGCTGACCAGATAGATCCCGCAGTGGAAGGGCACTGTGCTGTGGAACAGGCAGACGCTGCTAGGGAGGCAGCACTACTGGCCTTGTTCAGAAAAATCTTGGATAAATGTAGGAGATCGAGATGAGATACCCCAGGGATTACAGCAGTGTCACTGCTCACACAGAGGCAGTCAAAAATAATGGGTATAGTTCCCCATACTAAAGGGGTGGGCACAAAGCCGAGCCAATAGCTAGCGACAACCTCCCCTCCTATGAACCTATGAACCTATGAACCTATGAACCTATCTGCAATTATTGTATCTATGCCTGTATGTGTGTATACCTTACAGAGTAACTAAAATGTATGATGCAAGTTTTTCAACAATATGAATAATAAGTACAACAAGTAAAAATATAATATGATTAGTAATTTAGCATTACAAAAGTATTGTTTTTGTAGACTTCAGCATACCTGTTTTGTCTGTGTCAGAGAGTAGAAAAAGCTAATAAGAGTTAAGATATGGGTATGTTCAGGACTTCAATATGAAATTAAGGTGTACATATTCAAGAGTTCTGTGAAATCAAGAAGACCACACAACTGCTTGCAGAAGACACAAAAAATATATAGAATGGTTGTTGTACTTAAAGACCACTGGTAGCAGTCATAGTGTAGAGTCTAAGCAACACTTAACATGGAACTAAAAATGTATGTTTTTTTTTCAGTGTACTAGTAAGAAACTTGACAACTGTGTTAATAAAATATATATGACTAGTATGGCAGCAGCAGAATAAAACAATGCATTTTGATGAAAATAATAAAACAAACTCACACTCAGCATTTTCACTGATAATTTACAAAATAAGAAACAATGAATAGTGATATTATATGTTCAGCAAATTATTATAGCAAAAGACAATAACACAAACAGTGTTTAAATTAAAACATTAAAAAGTAAAAAAATACTGAATCAGATGTTTAAACAAACCTTAAAGCCACAGTTTGAGTGCTTTTGTTCCTCTTTGTAGCAGAACTTCATCAGAAGCATGGTAGTCATTTCGCTACAAGGTTTAAATATTCTCAAAGGTGCCAAATCTCTAAGGTATACACACTCAAAAAACTTGCAAACTTATAAAAGCATTACACATACCAAAAACATCACAAAAAAGTAACACTGAAAATATTAATCAATACATTTAATAAGTATGAAAATGTTAAAATATTTTTACACATTAAAAAATCATGGAAATGTAATCACGTAAAACTCAATCAGATAAAATAATTATAATTTGGCAGTTTTGATATTTAATGTAGCTTAATGGAAATAACATAATTAATGCCTGGTGGGTTACAGACGTTAACAGTTGCCAGAATACTTCTTTTTATTCAAGAATTACTTCCCAATCACCCCTCTGAATAACTTTTTCAAGAATACTAAATGCAAACGTTTTAAAATCATGACATATGAGTGTTTACATAAGGCATTAGCTGCAAGCCCTTTACTGATTGCATAATTGTGCTGGTAAATTTTATTCCATGAAGGTCCTACTGTCTTGCCAATGTAAAATGACAGGCAAGAGGAACAAAAAGCAATGTATACTACCCCCTTAGTAGTACAATTATAAAGTCCCTTCACTGAAAGCAATCTGGGGTAGCCAGGCACTGAAAAATATGTCCCCTGAAAAAAATATCTACATTGCTTACATATTCCACAATATTTCATGCCCCGATTCTTATTTGATACATTTTATATGTCGTGTTTTTTTTCTAAAATAGCCTTTTAATTGTTACTGTTCTTGCATGCAAATTTTGGCTGCTGCCCCAACAGGTCAAGCAGCTCAGAAGCACTAAATATTGTCTTCCAGTGACATTCAATAACTTTTTTAGGGAAGAAATTTCAGCATTATACTGAATAACAAAAACTTGAGTTGAGTCAGTACTCTTTGTATTCCTGTTAACAGTCAAATCCTTGAAGCAGCTCAGAAAGAGACCATACTTTTTATGTCTAACTTCAAGAATCCATTTTATGACATCCTGCAACAATGACAAGGGGTACCCACGATCAACAAACAAAGTGCAGAGTTTATCGATCTCTTGTTTAAATGTGAAATCATTTGAAATCAACATACTGAGTTCAATAAGCTGTCCTTTAACAATACTTCTTTTTTACCACTAAGGGTGCTGACTGGTAAAATGTAAAAAGGCATTTGAAAAAGTTTCTTTTCTAAATAACCTAAACTCATGCCTCCCTTCTCATAATTGTTTGTATAAAGTAATGTCTAGGTAGTTTATTGAACTATCACTAGTCTGAAAAGATAAGTATGAGAAATCAGTAGAACAATTCAAAAAAGTCAATAAATTCTTGCATCTCATTGATGTTCCCTTTCCACAGAATAAGTATATCATCCAGGTACCTCATATAACATTTGGCCTTGGAAAAGAGGAGCGAAATTAATATTTTTGTAGTTTCCCAATACCATAAAATCATGTTCACAAAAACAGGGGCTGAGACTATTCCCATTGCAACATCCCTGTGTTGCTTACAGTATTCCCCCTCAAAAAAATGCAAAGTTGTTTTTAAGCACCAGTTCCATACATTGAAAAATGAAACTAATCTCAGCCTGGTCAAGGTTTGTACCCTTAGTTATGGCACCCAGAAACCATTCCAAACCTTTGTCATGTGGGATGACAGAGAACAAGTCTTTAATATCCATTGTCACAAACAAAGCATCAGAATTAAAGGTTCATTTACATGCTTGGTTCAGTGTTTTTTACTTTTAATTATTCTAACCAAAAGAACAAGTCATTCTACTATCAATGCTGGCCATGCCTTACTTTGTAAGTGATCTGAAGACGTCTGTAGATTACAATCAAATGCACCAACTGATTGTCATAGATTGAGTGTTATTTTCAGTAAAAAAAAACATTAAGTTATTCACTTTTACTTTATGGTTTACTTTTTGGTTTTGGTTGAATTGTATTAATTAGCGAATTAGTGTGCTATATTTCTTTAGGTGGATGACCTGTGTTAATTACACTTGACATAGAACATACTCACTATTGGTATTGTACACTCCACTATCTGAAAGTCATCATGAATTTGAAAAAGGTTAATTTATCCATTTGTAGCCTAAAGACAACTCTTTTTTTGTGATTTAACTGTATAATGAAATCAAATTTGGAAAAGATGGTTGTGGATGCATGAACTTAGCTAAGCAATATTACTCCTGATGCCTTTCTCTGTGCTGATAGAAGCACAAACACTGTGGGAGAAGGCAATAATGTCTAGAAACTAACGCTAAGAACCTGCACAGAAAATGCTCAAAAACAGAAATGTGCAGGTTTCAGACATTCATAAAATGTACAGGATTATGAGAGATTGACTTGGACTGACTTAATTGTCTTCAATTTTGTCTGTGGTTCATTGTTAGTGACAGCATCTAAGAATACAATCTAAACAGAGAGAAACAGAGAGGGTTGCGGCTGCTGTAGTCAGTCAGTAAGCTTAATAAAATGAAGTTGGGTGCATTTTACATTTTGCCCCTGTTACGACTTGATGGACATCATATGTACAGCTTCATAGCAGAGTTTAGCAGAATTAGTTGGAATGTTCTCACTCAAACTGGGAAGCACAGTGGTGTAACAGATTACATTGTTGCCTCACAGCAAGAGGCTTTATGGTTCAATTCTCAGCTGGAGTGGCTTCTGCATAGAGTCTGCTTGTCCTCCTGTGTTCACATGGGTTACCTCAGGGTGCTCCAGTTTCCTACAATATTCCAAAGACTTGCATTACTTGGACTCTATACTCTAAATTGGTCATAGGTGTGAATCTGCATTCAAATCTGTAGTATGGAAGAACAGCTGTGTCAGGGTTAGCCACCCAGCAGTGTGAACTTTGGCTCCAGATGATTATGGATTCTCATTCAGATACCCATGAACCCTACTGTTTTGTGTTTCCATCTTCTTATTATTCATGAACAGTATAAAATATGACCTATCAGGACCGGTTGAGGCACTCTAACTATAGCCTTGAAACAGGCTACATTCCAAGTGAATGGTGGAACACAACAGTCATTCCCCTCCACAAGGGTAAACCATCAACTAACCTAAGATACTACAGATCCATTAATCTAACAAGCTTAATATGCAAAGCCATTGAATGAATTATCATGGAAATGATAAACAAGGACATTGGTAACCTAAAGACACTGGACTCGTCCTGATTTGGCTTTGTTAAGGGAAGGTCATGCCTACTTAACCTGGAAGACTTCTTTGAGAGGGTCACCAATGAAACAGATGAGAGTACAACAATACTTACTTTGTATCTTTACCTAGCCAAGGCATTTGATGCAGTATACCACTCAGGAATTGTTGACAAGCTGTCTGAGCTATGCATAAATCCCTATATAACTCACTGTATTGCCATATGGCTCACAGACAGGATCCAAGAAGTCAGGACTGGTGAGACCATCTCCACCGAGAGACTGGTCACTAGCAAAGGGCTCCATGCTGTGCCTGCTCCTGTTTGGCATTTACTTCATGGACTCAGGTTAAGACCAATGTTCAAGGCCTCTACTTCACCAAGATCACAGATGACTTTTAATTTGGAGCAAGAGTGTTTAACACTCAGAAATAACTGGTACCATAGCCATGGCATAAAACTCAATGCCACAAAATACATTATAATGCCCTTTGGGAAAGTGTCAACCGAAGTTAATTACTCCATTGATAACACAGCCCTAACAGTTGACCCAGTACTAATTGATCTGGGAACATAAGTAGACAGCAATCTGGCCTTCAACCAACATGTAACTCTGCCCTTATCAGACCTGTCACTGACTACAATGCTTCCTTTGGCATGTATCTAACCAGACACTTGCAGCAGTTGGAATACACACAAAGGTTTCTAAGCAGAAGAGTTCTCAGCATGACTACCCTATCCTTCACTAACATCCTGAAGGCTCTGTCTCTACAGGCTGATGAGAGGGGATCTTTGCCTGGCTAACAGGGCTTCCTCAGACACAGCACTGATGGATCTTTTGCACATGCTCAAAATAAACAGCAGCAGAAACACTAGTTCCAGGGATCTGAACTTCAGTTATGAAATAAACAGAAAGTGCTACACAGACAGATATGTCACCCAAAGGATCCCTGCATTATGGAAAAGGCTCCCCATTCATGTAAAGCATAGTTAATTCCTGACCCCATTCAAATGAAGCCTTGCCATTTAGGTGGAAAACCATAAATTTACCCCCATCAGGACCCCATGTCACTTATGGACAGACGTCATCAATAATTAAAGTATTATCCTAGTTAACTCCCCCCCAACACACACACACAAATCCTCATGTGATGAACTTGGCTACCTCGCTGCAAATATGAATATGTCCCCACCCTATACTCATGAACCAAATGGTTTGTGGTGCATGATGAGGCTTGTAAGGGCCCTAGAGGTCATCAGCCTAGCAACAGCCTTTGAATCTATGAACCTATAAACCATGTTGTACATTGAGAACTTCTTGGCTGATGATTACTTACCTTCTTGGGAGTACTATCTGAATTCTTTCCGTTTACCAATCAGCCCGCAGGTCATATCTAATAACTACATTAATTCCTCATGCTATTTCATTTACACAGGAACAATATTACTTCCTGTTTAAAGATTTAATATCTTTCCTACATTTTAAAGTCTGATGGTAATCTCAAACTGTAGCACGGCAAGCAAGTTTCCACAGGAAGAAAAATTATACCGACTGAAACACAGAGCTAAGGGCTTGACCTCTGCCCTTGAAAATCCCATTCTAAAACAGTGAAACACTATTTCCTTAGAAGAAGGTCCATGTTAGTTCCATCAAAAAGAGGGCAGAATGTAATATGATAGACATTTACATGCCTGTTATTTCATATTTGAATACCTAGAACTCTCATATTGTGAATGACCTTTCTACCGCTGCTTTCCACGTTATTTTATCTGTTTGAAAAGCAAAATAATATTTCTATTATTTCAATCTAAATGTAATTGTTCTGTCACTTGTAAAATAATCTACACAATTTATACTGTTTATTGCTTGATGCTGTTGTCTCACTACCTTGATTGAGTCTTGCCTGCTTAATAAGTGAATATGAAAAGACCTGAATAAAATTAAATAACATGAAGACCTTATGTCTCAATGACTTCTTCATTTGTTTGGATAAAAGAGTTTAAATAGCAATCAGTCAGTGCATGGATGCATGAGTCATATAAAGATACCGATTTGCATATGTTAGGCATAGGAGAATGGTGTTAATACACCGCATTCAATGTAATTAACACCTTATGCTTTTAAGCAGAAAAAATCTCATATGGCATTGGAATTTTTACATGATGAAATAGACGACTTATGAATCATTTACAATAAATGAGATTCATTTTCAGGTCAATGAGAATTGTACAATCTTCTGTAACTATAAAATTCCTGTGCCTGAAATATTTAGAAAAAAAATCTAATGTAATAATATTTTTAAAGTCTCATTGTATCAGAATTAACTTAATTATGGCTTCTAGGTGCTTTAGTCCATACTGCTAAGGAATTCCCTAGCAGAAATATTCAGTCATGAATAAAGATCTTCTTCAGACCTAATTCAGGGAAATAAAAACTATTAATAACAAGCACATGTGAGTGCATATTGCAGTGCAAAACTATACACTTCTTAAGTAAATTCTGAAGCAGTTTACACAAATGATGCAGCACAGAATCATTTATCTTTTAATATGATTTACCAGCCATGCGAATGCTAACCCAACTGCTTGTACAGTCTGTGGTATAGTTTTGTACTGCAATATGCACTCATATGTGCTTGTTATTAAGTTAGAATGTAATAGAAACTGTATTTCATTCTCTGAATCTCATGGAAGACTATTAACAAAATAAAGTGATATAAAGACCTCTGTGACATTTTATGAATGGCAATTTATGGATTTGCAATCCAACAGCCCAAAGCAGGCTAATAGATGAAAATAATTTTTGGCAGTCCCGAAACTACCTCAAGTATTAGGTCGCCACATAACAAGTAAGGCAATTAGATACTTGCTCCAAGAAAAAAAACAGATGGTTTCACCTCAAGTTTATACATATTAGAAAGAGGTGTGCTATTACTAACCTCCTTCTTTCAGGATAAAGTTTAGTCTGTAGCTTTGCTGTCCTCTCTGCATGAACTGACCATGGTGGTTATTACAAAAAGTGGGAAGGACCCCTATAAAAATAAAATTACTGGTTAAGATCAATGACAAATGTAGGAAAAAGCTATATGCTAAAATGTTGGCCATAATAATGCAGTCTGCACAAAAATATCTCCCATATTGCAATCAGATAGGATTTGTAAAATGTTGTTCGAGTGCATAAGAACCATCTTAAATTTTATGAAATAGGAAAAAAACAGATCCCATCTGAGAAACTGCTATTGAAGTGAACATAAAAAATGTATTTGGCTCTGCAATAAAAATCAATATGGAAAGTAATGTGGGATAAAGCAGGGAAATTAATCAAAATGGTTCTGCTTGCTGAAGATGAGATAACATTGGCAAGGAGCCCTAACCAGGATATCTGTGATATCAAGCATTTATTGACTCAATTTTATTCATACTCAGGTTTAGAGTGAGCAATTTAAAAATGGACATTTTATGGGTTACTCTCTTAAGTACCTGAGATAGTTGCCTTGTTAGTGGAAAAAGGGAAAAAGTGACAGTCTCAGGAAAACTATTCTAACATTACTGTAGTGAAGCTATACAACATAAAGTTAAATATAATGGATTTTAACCCTACAATGTAAGTCAGTAGATAACATGGCAGTTTTACTGATGCCATAATGCCAGCCTTGAAAACACACAATTAAGGAAATCACAATATATCAGATTCTGGGAATGGTATGATTAGTTCAGGCTATGGCTTTCTCATGATCATTTCCGGAGAATAACCTGCAAAATTGGATTTAGTTTTCCCCAAGATGCTATGCTTTCATATTTGGTTATTATTAAGTAGAGGCAGAAATGTTCTCTCTCCCTCTATTGTATCTTACTGAAGAAGGGTTGAGATTAACTATTCTATATCCTAAAATTAGTCTTAATTATCTACTCTCTGAAAATTTTTCTTCAGTACTTTATATAGTAGCATACAAGATCAAATCAACATTTTCCTCATGGAGAAACACAAGCACTGATTTAACAGATGGAGTATTAATGCTCACAGAATAGGATAACATTATTTTGAAGGCTAACTCCAACAGCAAGCTTCATAGAAGAAGAACTATGGGAACATGAGAAAGAAGTGCTTGTGGGCAACAAGCCTGCATCATATCTGTTACTTATGAAATACAACATTATTAACTATCATAAAGAAGTTAAACATATAGCAAGCCCATCAGGGCATGAGAATGGAGAAACATGCAACCAATACAAAGGGGCTTATTAAGAAAGGATTAGTATGATACTGAAAATAGTATGGGTGACAAAATGATCTCATGTACAGTATATCATTATTCATGGCGAAGAAATGTTATATGGTAACTGTATTTATAGATACAGAGGAAACTTAAATACTAGTGTCTAAGCAGTCATGAGCAAACCTTTGAAAGGAAGGCATCCAAAGCCAAAGATTTAAATTGTGCAGATGAGGAAATTATTTTTGTTTGTAAACTACTTGGACCAATCAGGTAACAGGTTGAGGAGAGAAGGCTGAAGCCATATGTGCAGAATGGAGACTTGTTCAGAAACAGACTATTAGAACGTAGGATGCTACTTTGATGGAAATGTTTACCTTAAGGTACAGTGATGTTTGACTTTCTTACATTAAACAAAAGGGGTAGATTGGGGGAAATCTTCTCCAAATGTGTGATTTTTCCACATTAAAAGCACAACTTTTCTATTCTTGGATATATACTATTGCATACTGCTCTGTTCCCACTATAACCAAAATATCATTTGTCCTGATTTCAATCTCACCGATATAGACAGTAACAAATATTAAAGCTCTTGCAAACAAAACCAAATTAGTAAGCATAACCGATAAATTTACAGCAGAGTGGCAGTACCCTAAGAGACAGAAAATATTTGCCCTATACAGGTCCATCCACCCTTCAAGGGAAAAAATACTTAAGTCCACTGGCCTGTCTGACATTTACTTTATGTTCTGATTGCTACTATTTCAAGAACATATGAATAAGTCCAGGCAGTGTTATATATCTTTTTGCAGCAATCAAACCAACTTGATATGCCAGAGAAAAGGGGATGTCATACATGAGTATGACCTCAAGATGCTTTATGGGAAGCATTCATCACTACTGATTACTAATACCAGAGGTGAGAAAAAGGGCTATAATCTCCACCACCTAAACCAGTGTAAATAGGATATTCTTGGGGTTTCAATGAAAATTGTGTGCTTACTGCATAAAATTCATCAGCCACTAGATGGAGAGGACTAAAGCCATGACGATGACCCAAGTAACCCTACTCTGATTAGCAAGCTCAGGGAGGGGAGGAGCTGCCTAGAATGGTAGAGGATTTGTATTTATTTAGTTTGCATGCCAAGGTAGGACACCAAACACAACAGGCCATTTACAGGCACAGCCCAGGTGAAGAAATCAAAAATAAATAAAAACACAAAGTCATCACAATAGGTATAAAATCCAGCAAATATTTAAAGCAATCAGTAAATATTATTAACAGAAGAGAAAAACAAATGTGGAATGATTTTCGTAGTAAATATGGGAGGTAAGCGGGAGGTGATAACAAAGGATGGAAGTAGCAGTGATGACCGTGAAGGAGGAGTGAGGTTGTATCCAGCGGAAAAGCACTTGCAGTCAGATTTTTGATAGGAATATCATTTGAGTTATGCTCTGAAAGTAGGGAAATAGGACATTTCCTTTTTCAGATAGTTATGTTACCCTGGTTTACTCTGCCTATAGTTATGTTGATATTTGCTCCTGGTCTTGATCACCAAGTGTTTTAACTTTGTGGATACCGTATGACATAGTACAGCGTAATAGAGATTTGTTATATAACATAAAAGGGTCTACAACAGCGTACAGCACTTTAGAACTTGTTTTCTTTAGAAGCTCTACAACAGCGTACAGCAATATTTAATAGCCTCTACTACAGAGTACAGCGCTCTTAATCTTTGTAGTCCCGCCTTTGCCTTGTTTCCCTGGGCTATATAACCGTGGTGACTCCCTTGGCAATCCCTATATTTTATTGATAAATTCTGCAAGGGTATGTAGATATGGTGTATCCCTAGCTAGTATAATAGTAACCGATCATTATTTATTATTTTATAAGCTTCATCGACTTTAAATTGACTGTGTCTTACTGTTGTTATTATGGATTAAAAAGGAAACTGTATTAGCTGTTTACTATAATTCACAAGTGAATGTGTATTAACTGCTTTTTCATTTGAGAAATTCAAGTTAAATATAGAAATGTTTAGTACTCCATTTTAATTCATATTTGGTAGAAGTTTACAAGTACTCTCTTGTTCTTTCCTCACTATCTTTCTCTCTCTCCCAGATATTCTTTACCTTTTACTATCGGGACCCAGCTATCCCCTACATAAGAATCTCTGACCTCCTGGAAGACCAGAACTGTGTCCACTTAGCCCCAACCAAGAAATTTGTCAGGGATATCATCTAATATTAAAAGGAAAGACTGTCAAAGTATGTTTATACTATATGTTTAATCCTAAATTTCCCACCTGCGTGCCTAGTCTACCTACTTGCCCAGGACTGCCAGCAGCCAACAGCACCAGTCCCCTACACCTTTATGACCAGACCCTCATTCCTTACACTGCCATTACTACCATTGTTATTCCTATCTCTTATCCCTTAATACTACTTTTTTCTTACTCTTTTCCTTTTTCTATCCCCTTCCTTACCTCCATACATCTGATTCTAAACCTTTGCCCACTAGGTGGCTCCCTTCTACTTCTAGGTTCTCCTTCCTTGGCTCTTTGCTACACTTACTGGTTACACTGACTTCTACCTGGAACTTTAGTCTATTAAATACACTTTTCCTTTCCCCTGGCCCTTGCCAAACTACCCTCCTATTTTAACTTGTCTACTACAAATCTGCTTATACCATACCCCTATACTTCTTACTATTTATACTACCTGTTTTAACTTACCTGCTGTTATTCTACCTGACTAATTGATCTCTCAGCCTTTTTCTACTCCTTTGTCTCTTCCCACTCCGTTCGCCCTTCGGGCTCACTCTGCTCCCCTCCCTGCCCCCAAATCTCACCCGCCCCTGGAGCCTCTACATTTATTCCTACGTAGCCACACTCCTCCCCACCTACAACCAACCATAACTTGTTCCTCTCTCCACCCACTCCATAATAGTCTCCTCCCTCATTCACCCATCTACTATTCTGAACACATACCTTTATATACTGTCACTAACTCTACTTATCATGTCCAACCTACACCTTCCTCTGCTACTACTAACTCTTCTAACTACTCTTTCCTCTACCTATCTCATAACCTACTATGAGCAATCTTTACATCTTACTTTTAGCATCCCACACAAACACACCCTAGCTACCCCCCCAACTACACCCACAACCCATCTCAGTCCTATATACAGTAACTCCTATCTTGAACCAAAATATCATCGTCTTTCGCACATCAAATACCTTATTCATAGCCTCACAAAACATATTTACTATTGCAAACCCTCACAATTTAATCACCGTATAGTAAGTTTCTCATTGATTGATGGGGACATACACCCCAACCCTGGCCCAGACACCTCCACACTATCCCCTAAATGCCAACAAATGAAAACAATGTCTACAACAAATACTAAACCTCCCAAATCTCTCTCAATAGCTCATCTTAACATCCGTAGCATATGCAATAAAATCCCTGCTCTTCATGCTCTACTAGAAGTCCAACAATTTGACATTTTCTGTCTTACGGAAACATGGCTCAAACCCACAATAAAAGATAATGAAATTATCCCCCCTGGCTATAACATCCTAAGACAAGACCGCCTAAATAAAAAAGGGGGCGGAGTAGCTATACTCTTCAAAACTGGACTGGAAGTAAGTAAAACAAATCATACCCTTCCAAATGACACTAATGTTGAAATTATTATTTCCAAACTTTCCCTCAACCCTCACAAAACTATAAATATTATCTATACTTATCTTCCCCCAGGCAACAATCCTTCCATATTAGAAGACCTACTAAACTGGTTCTCACTTAATCTCCTTCAAGAAACAATACTTTTAGGTGACTTTAATATTGATTGGAACTAATGCAAACAAACTAATCCATCTACCCTTATTAATTTGCATGGATTCTATCAAACCATAAACTCCCCAACTAGAACAAACAAAATCAATAATAATGAAACCATACTTGACTGGATCTTAACAAATAGTCCCCAACAAAAGTATTCAACAGGAACCCTCCCAGATGACCTTAGTGACCACTCTCTAACATATATTATTAGGCATAAAACACATCTAGCTATACCTCCCCTAAATCGTTTATCTCATAGCAAGAAACATTTTGACCCCAATCAGTTTCAAAATGAACTTAGGCTAGTTAACTGGTCACCTCTTAAAACTCTCCCTATAGATGAAGCTGTTAACCACTTTAATAATACTTTTCTTACCATCCTTGAACATCATGCCCCCTTGCATTCTATACGCATGAAATGTAAGACAGCTCAATGGCTCACAAGCAAAACTAGACAACTAATCCTTAGTAGGAATAACGCCTGGACTAAATGGCGAACCACTAAAAACATAACTGATCATCTTACCTTTAAACAAAAAAGAAACATGACAAAGCTAGCTATCCTAAAAGATAAAAAGAACTTTTATACCCAACTACAGCAATCCTCCCACCACCAACCACATACATTTTGGAAATCTATTAACACACTACTATCCCCTGGCAACGTTGCAACACCCAGTCCACTAGGCTCCAGCCCTGATTCTCCCTTACAAACAGCAAATGCGTTTAATACCTTCTTTACTTCAGCAATACTTAAACTAGCCAACCAACAAAGCCCTGACACCTCTATACTAGCTAACCCAAGCTGCACTCCACCACTATTTCAACTCAAACCCATACCTACCTCCTATATTCTATACTTACTTCAGAAACTTAAACCTTCAACCCCCTCAGCTGACAAATTACCAGCTGATTACCTCCAGCTAGGTGCTAAAGCTATAGCCTACCCTATCTCTATACTAATTAACAGGACCTTAAAAGAAAGTACTATACCTTCACTCTGGAAAATCTCTCACATCATCCCTCTTTTCAAAGGGGGTGATTTGTTGGAGTATTCCAACTACCGCCCTATAGCGCTGCTATCTCCTATTGCAAAAATAATGGAGAAATGCATCCACAAACAGTTACTTAATCACCTCCTATCCAATAATCTCCTTGCTAACTGCCAACATGGGTTTCGTCCATGCCATAGCACCACCACAGCCTTATTATCCTTTATTGACTCCATTAACAAAAACCACAATAACAATATTCTCTCATCAGCATTTTTTGTAGACCTGTCAAAAGCCTTTGACATGGTCAATCACCAACTCCTCCTACATCATTTAAAATCTCTCTCTCTTGACAATTTTGCCTTAAACTGGTTTATGTCCTATCTTCATAATCGGAAACAAGCTGTTTTATGGGACAACCATCTTTCTGAACTTCTCCCTACCACTATAGGGGTCCCTCAGGGCTCCATCTTAGGTCCTCTTCTATTTTCCATCTTTATTAACGACCTGTATCTTGCCACCCCTCTAACTACTTGTATTCAATATGCTGATGACACCACCATTATTTGCTCTGCCACAAACCAAGCTGACCTCCACTCCCTTACCCAAAAAACTTTTACCACTATAGATGAACGGTTCTCCAATCACTGTCTCCTCCTTAACCCTAAGAAAACCAAACTTCTCCTCTTTTCACCCACACAGCTGTCTCCCTCTATTAACTTCACACTTACTTCTAACAATGGCACCCTTATCTCTCCAGACCAAACAATCAAACTTTTGAGTATTACTATTGACAACCTACTAAAATTTGACTTTCATATTAACTCTATCATAAAAGCAACTAATAGAAAATTAAGTTCTCTCTACAGAATCAAATCTTTCTTAACTCCTGAAGCTAGAACTACCATAGCTAAAACCCACTTAATCTCTACCCTATTATATGCTTCCCCCATATACACTAATCTTTCAAAATATAACCTCAATAATCTTACAGCAGCATACAACAACACTGCCAGATTTGCCACTGCCTCTCCATATAAAACTCTGCATTGCCTGAATCTCCTAAAACTAGGGTGGCTGGAGTTACCCCACTTAATTCAATACTATCAGCTTACAATTGCCCACAAAGCCCTTCATCACCCTGAGAATACACCAATGCTCTCCACCCTTATAAAACCCTATAACAACCTAAAAACCTCGCTCTTCTAATAAAATACTGATTCAAACTTCTCTATCAAAGAACACATGGTGACTCCATATTTTCCAACTCAGTTGGTAAAATTTGGAATCAACTTCCTCAAGACCTCACAGCCCTAACTTCAATTCCACTATTTAAAACAAAACTGAAACACTTTCTAACCAACCACTGGCTATGCTCTTGCAATAACCCTAGCTGATCTTTTTACCTCCTCCCTTCTCCTGCCCCCTCTCCTCTTTCTCCCAACTCTATTACTTCACACTTTCCATTTCTGTTGGGTAACTGTCTCTCCTTACTAAAAATAGACTTTACTCAAATTTCTATTGTTAAACTTTTAAATAATGTAATTAATTCTGTTACATATTATGTTTACCTGAACTTATGTAACTGCTATGTCTCTGTCTGATCACCTTTTACTGAACATCCTGTAATTGTGGTTCAAACGCCTTGTTTATTATTGTACATTCTTGTATTTTATACCTGTCATGTAGTAGATAGCGAAGCTTTTCTCCCCGGGCCTCCACTGAAAATGGACATGTATCCAGTTAGACTAGCCCGGTTAACAAATGTAAAATAAAAATAAATAAATAAATTTATTTTAGTTAAGGCTGAAGGATTGCCAGAGTTTGCGTGCAAGGATGGAGAAGGCTGGTATGGTGCAGTTTGGTTAGGTGGGTTTGGAGTGAGTGAGTCAATTGGGATAAGATGCAAAGGATGTTAGGGTAGTTTTATAATGGAACTTGGCAACTAGATGCAAAAGCTATCTAGTTGAAATAGTTTAAAAAGAAGAGATCCTAGGAATAGCTTAACTCCGCAGGTGTCTTGGAGCCATATGGATGCGGAGATGGTGGTGTTCCTGATGGGGGGATTAGAAATGAAGAGGCATATTTTGTTATGATGAGGCCTAACACACCTCCTATGTTGGAGTGCAACATGCTGAGACAATCCTGGTATGTCATTACTCATTGAGGAGATAAGGGATCATTGACAAGGTAAATTCAGTTACAGGGAGTGGAGGACAGAATATGAGATGTCTGATATATGTGTCAGGGCTCTACTCCTTCAATATAGTCTGTCAGTAGAGCATAATGGATCTTGTCTGTCTCTTCTGTGCAGCATGAGGTCACAAGGTCATCATTTTCTGGTGAGATGGTGCTCAGGCAATGATGGCAAATGTTCACTCTCCATATGCAAGTTATAGAAGCCTGTGCTAATTGATCTCTGTGTACAGGCTAATGCAAAGCACTTCGAGCTGATTTAAATAAGTTCCATGATTGTTTCACCATATCCAGCTGCTCACTAGCAGGGTGCAACACAATTATGGCACTGCCCCTTTCTCTGCCACCTGCTTCTATAGATGATGCCACAACCCCCCATGTCATTTCCAGTTCTATACTCTCTCTCTCTCACTCTCCTGCTGTTCAGCCAAAAGTCTTCTACAGTAATCAATGCTAAATGTACAGAACCTCATACATGTCTATGCAAAATGTTGCTTGAGTTGTTTCCTTATTCAACCTTGCTTCATTTAGGAAAAGGGGCTGTCATTAGATCATCAATATGCCCCTCATGTCAATAAGCCACATTTGAAATGGAATAATGTACTCCATCTCACTTAAAAGCCCACTAACTATTGTAATTTAGAGTGAATTACATGTTTTAATCTCCATTATTCTCTGTTACTAGAAATGTAACTTGTATTGTAATGGGATTTTTCCCTCAGGCCGTCCATGTAAATAGATTCAATTCCATTGTAAATTTATTCTCTGAGAAACTGTATGCATGCAAATTTCTAGAGTCTTTCTGAAAAAAAAAATATAATGATATATAAGATGTTCCCCTTTTGCTAGTATAAATGTATTTAACATTTTGACTAGAACTCCAAAAATACAGACGTATTTGAAATTACAGAATTTTACCTAATGACAGACCCCCCCAAAAATAAAATTTCTTATGAGAACATTTCTTCACTTCTTAACCGTATAAATGTTTCCATGCAGTGCTGCTTAGTCATAACATGGTGCTAAATATCTGCATAAGACATAAAATAAAGTAATACCTAGGAACTGTATCAACAGGAAAACATATTTGATCTGGTTGGTTTGACATTAGTTTCCATGATGCACAGTAATGAAACTTTCATTGCATGTAACATATATATACTTCCAAGTGAAGAGCAGTAGAGCACCTTAAATGTGGTCTGCTGAGTTTTCTGACATATCTAAAAACAATGAAGCTAAAGGCATCAAGAAATCAATGCACCTTAATAAACTGCATGACATTTCTGCTTCTAGTTTTTGTTTGCACAGATTGAGTTTTCATATAAGCCATACTTACAGCTAGTAATTTGACCTGATGTCAGCTGAATATGTAAAACAAAAGTGTAATTTTGTTTTACATTCCAGACTTAAATGTTACACTAAGAACATAATGAAGGCATAAGATATTATAAAGATTTCTGCACAAAACGTCCTTAAATGGTGTCAGTTGTTATAGTGTTGAATAAATAAATATATCACTATTTACAGAACTTGCATTCCTGATTAATACAATGGATATTTTGAATCCAAACTCTTTTGCAGCTGAGATTTTCTGAGACCCATGCATTCATTTCAGCATAAATATCTGTGTAAAAAGAATGAGTGGTACCAGCCTGTCTCATTATAAAATGAATTAACTGTTCTAGCAATAAAAGCTGCTATGTAGAAATGGCAATCGTTTTTATGCTAGATAAAGAAGATATGCAATGTCTTGCTTGCACTGTGTTTTACATTCTCATTTTAATGGTGTACTATTTTGTGCATCTAGTTGTACTGTGCATTACTCTTTGTTCAGATTTTAGCATGTATGTACAAGTAAGTACAGTTGTGTGTCTGCTCAGCACAAAGACAGGCAGAAAGATTTATAGAAAAATACACACACACACATGCACACATGCACACCCACGCACACCCACACACACCCACACACACGCACACACACACACACACACACACACACACACACACACACACACACACACACACACACACACACACACACACACACACACACACACACACACACACACACAGACACACACACACACACACACACACACACACACACACACACACACACACACACACACACACACACACACACACACACAGAATCTCTCTCCTTTTGTCTCCCTCTCTCACTATCTCTGTCACTATCTTTCACTGGATTGCAGCATAGACCAGTCTTTCAATTTCTTCTCATGCACTGATCAAAACAATCAATAGCACTGTGAAATCTTACAAAAAAGATAAACATAAATTGGTGACAACTCTCCCTTCCAGCTTTATGCTGTACAAACAACTAAGGTCCCAGATGTGTGACTACAGAAGAAGCAACGTGCAAAATGTTCAAGCTTAACTTGGCATTTACTCATATTTCACTATATAGACTTCAATGACAACTTCTGTGGTGTTTTTCCCCTGCAAAGACCATCACATCTACTGCTTGGCTGTCCCATATACCAATTAATTTCTCTGATAGCACTTAATATGAGTCCCAACAACATTTAGCAGTCATACTGAAAATCACTTTCAGCAAAACTTATGTTTGCCTTTTCTACTCTGTTGTATAACTTATGTGTAAATTAGAGGGTTTGCCCCCCCAACATATATATAATATATATATATATATATATATATATATATATATATATATATATATATATATATATATATATATATATATATATATGTTTGTGTCTTTCGGCTTTTCCCAGTTAGGAGTCGCCACAGCAGAACTCCGGTCCGCTAATGATTGGTAGTTGATTTTTACGTGCTGAGTTACCAGCCCTGACGCACAGCCTTCAACGAAGGTACGCCCATTCACGCATGTCTACATGCAGAAGACGCCCTAGCTGAGAATCGAACCGGACAGCGTCTTACTGTGAGGTGACAATGCTACCGCAGCAGCACCACCGCGGATATATAAATTTATACACACACACACACACACACACACACACACACACACACACACACACATATATATATATATATATATATATATATATATATATATATATATGTGTGTGTGAGTGTGTGTATATTATGTGTTTATAAATATATGTATATATAATAATTATGGAATTAGGGAGGAACACAACTCACTTAACACTGGATATATGGAATGAAATCAGAAGTGAAATGGAAGGAAGGGGCAGTTATAAAATGCTAGCTATATTTATGATGTTTCGCTCTTGCAATGTTGTTTGGCTTAAACTAGTTTTGAAGGTACATCATATCTAGAGTTCTTGCTAACAGAGGTTAGTAAATCATAGTAAAATGTAGCAGAGAAAGACATCTTTATCACAGTATCAAATGATTAATGCAGAATATTATTTGATAGCTTTTGCTTTACCAGATTACCCCTACCCCAGTGCAAACATGCTACCTGGACAATTTAAATAAAATATAAAGAGCTGCAATATCTGTTCTAGCTGTCACTGTACACTACACATGCACACACACACGATATTGTACATATGTATATCTGTGTGTATGTATGTATAGGTGTGTATATATATATATATATATATATATATATATATATATATATATATATATATATACACATATATGTGTGTGTGTGTGTGTGTGTATATATATATATATATATATATATATATATATATATGTATATTTTATATATATATACATAATATATATATATATATATATATATATATATATATATATATATATATATATATATGTGTGTGAAATGCATACCCAATAATCCAAGGCTCCTGGCGTCTCTAATGCCCCAGAGAAAGGAAGGACAGAGTTGTAGGACTCACCCACAAAGTTCAGCTCTAAGTAATAAGACTTCCATAAGATATAATCTAAAAGTTAGCCCTGGATGGGTGCTCTGCACTTCGTGCAGGTCTTCTTTCCTAATAAACCTCTATATAAGGAAATAACTTCCTGAGTATAGGTTTCTATGTTACTCCATTTTGTACAATATTGGCAATCAAGAAACTGTGATCAAGTTAATTTCTGTGAAAATATTCCTACACATAACATTGTATTATACATCCTAAGTACATATTAAAGACAGATAACCCATTTTCCATAACCAATACATTACAACTACCCCTTTCTCACACAAAACCAGGTGTTTTATAATCATAACAAAGACTTATAGGCCCTGCACAACCTCTCTGTTTTTCTGTTGACTAGTCCAGGTCTGTATATTAATGCAGGATGAAAGGGCTACAACATTAGTGCCAACAAGCAAAACTTGGTATAACCATCAATTGCTTAAGTATTAAAAATAGGCATGATTTGTTACTGAACTGAAGTACCTGCCTAACAAATAGCATTTTAAGGCCTAAAAGGTTGCTTTATTGCTAAACACTTTCTTTTAATATCTACATTTGATCTTTCTGCATTGCTCAACTTTTTAAGTGATATAACACACAGATTGCTCCTTACCATGAATGTCTTCAGATTGCTTTGAACCTCATAACTGCTTCCAGTGAATCATTATGTTTGGTAAAGTCTTTTGTAAACTCAGGAATTATCAAAGGCTCAGAAGAAAGAAGTCTTATTAAATTATTAAAATTATATATCATAAAAAAGACTGTTGCATCTTGACAGGAGCTTTTCCCCATACTGGATCTCTCAAAGGCCAGGCAACAGTTGGAAAATTAGGCACATACATCCTTTAATGATAAGTTAGTCCAAGAGAAGTCTTCATCTGACACTTAGCTGAGGGTAGAGATCAGCTCTTTATGGTATCTTTCTTTTCTAGTTGTGGTCCAGAATACCCATTTTACTTTTCTCAACTTTTACTATCATGTCTGCCTATCTTAGGGATTTTAACACAATCTGCACCATTACATAAGTGAGTTTCTCAGTCCTGTGATTGAATAAATGAATGAATGAATGAATGACTGTTACCACAGCATATCATGAGTGGGATTTCAATATTTAAACTAGCAGCATCACGAAAACTGGATGGCTCCATGTAGGCCAGATGATAACATTGTATGCTGAAATACCATAATAGATTACAAAAACTATTTTTCTTTGGAAGAAAAGATAAGTAATATCTGCCTGTATTCCTTTGTCAAGTCCAGTATTGTTAAGTGTTTCACCTTCCCTAGCTTCACTAGGTTCATATGTTCATGCGTTGGTACTAGGCTATCGGCCCTAGGGCCTATACAAGCCTAGTCATAACAATTCCCTATCTATTTCTTCCCACAAAATTTACTTCCCTGGACCCCTGTCTAGCAGGGCGACTGATGTGATCACCAGGGTGAATTTCATATCTCCCATCCAATCGTCAAGGTTCCTTTTTAAGAGGGCCAAAGTGGAGCTCTGCTTGACATGTATGGGCAGTCTATTCCAGAGTCTTGGGAGTCTCTGGGTCAGGAACCTATCCCTCCAGCATGTTTTGTTCATTGTGATGACAAGGTCTAGATCCCTGGAGTGTGTGACTCTGAGGGATTGGGATTTCTTTAAGTGTAGCATGTCCAACAGCTCTTGGTTTAACATTGCCTTGTATGTTAAGCAGAGGTCACATCTGAGTAGACAATATGTGACAGAGTATAGCTGGAGTTTTTTGAGATGGTCAGCATAAGGCATCTGCTTTAGGCCTGTGATTTTTATAGTGAGGTATTTCTGAGGCCTTTCCAGTTGTTGCAGATGTCTTGAGAGGTACATAGCAAATGGGACATTGTATTCTATAATGGGTCTAATGAGCGATGGGTACAGTGGGACAATGACCTCCTTTTTTCTGGATGAAAAGCCCTTAGTGATGAGGTGTGTGACAGAAGGATTTTCTGACTGTTGTGGTGATGTGGTTATCGAAGGTGAGACCATTGTCCACCTGTGTCATTAAGTCTCTTATCACACTTTCGGTGCTTAGTGTACTGCCATCTATGTGGTAATTCATGGGCACATGTTTTTTCCCAAAGGGGATAACTATACATTTCTTGGCATTTAGCTTGAGCTCATGGCTCTGGCACCAAGCATCTGTTTCTGTAAGGCCCTTTTGTAGAATATCCATCTCATTTGTTGATTCAATAATGGCTCCCAGTTTGCAGTCATCTGTGAACTTTGTTAGCCAGAGTCCCTTAGTCTTGGCCTGCACTTCAGAGAAGTAGATGCCAAACAAGAGCAGTCCCAGGACTGAACCCTGAGGTACTCCACTTGTCACTTGTCTGGAGATGGATTTGGAGTCGGCTACTTTTACAGTGTGGGTTTTGTCAGTAAGCCAGCTGGCAACCCATCTAGTGATGTAGGGATTTCTGCCCAGCTTAGTAAGTTTATCTGTGATTCCAGAGTAGGGGATGGTGTTGAAGGCCTTGGCAAGGTCCAGATAGGCTGTGTGGACTGCCTTACTCTCATCCACAGCTCCAGAGACTGATTCAAAGAAGTCAATCAGTTTCAGGAGACAAGATCAGCCCTTCACGCACCCAAACTGGGTGGGGTCCAGTGTTTGAAGGTTGCCAGATTCTTTGTAAGTTCCATGATGGCCTTGCAGATCAGGCTTGTCAGACTGATGGGCCGATAGTTCCCAGGATCCAAGGTGGATCCACCCTTGTGTAGAGGGATAACTGTAGCTGTGTGCCACTCAGTGGGTACAAAGCCTGAGGTGAGGCTATGATTGAACATGACACTTAGGTGAGGTGCCAGGTAATTCTGAAGTTCATGTAGTACACAGCCTGAGATGTTGTCTGGTGCCATGGATGCTGTATTCTTAGCTTTGGAGAGTGCGTTTTTTATCTGTGTGGCAGTTATTACCGGAAATTGGCAATCTTTCGGTATCTAGATGGTCCCTGTAGAGAGTGAGAGGGGGGTGAAGTTGGTACTGAATTGATATGCCAGGATATTGGCAATATCCTTGGGATCAGTATATTGAATGCCATTCTGTTGCAGCTCAGAGCAGATCTGTGCATTGCCATTTAGATTCTTGACATAGCTATAGAATGCCTTGTGGTTGTCGTTGAAATTATTGGCAATTTTATTTTCGTAACTAGCTTTGGAGGATTTTATGAGGAATCTCAGCTTCTTACTGAGGCTGGTAAGGGAGTTTTTTACATCCTGGGATTTTCCTTTTTTCTGCAACAGTTTCTTCCTTTTGTTGTAAAGTTTGTTTATGACAGGGGACCACCAGATTTTTTTTTTGGAGGAGACTGTCTTGGTTCTATTTGGGATAGCATGATTCACGCAAGAGTGGATGTGCTGATATAGTGCCTTAGTGCAGGATTCAGCAGTCGAAATTTCAGTTCCCATCTGCATGGGTGTCATGACATTTGTCACTTCTGACTTGAGTACCATGAAGTTGGCTTTGGAGAAGTTTTTTACGGATGTTTCATTACTAGGGGGGGGGGAGGGATGTGGATGTCAAGGATGATTAGCTTATGGTCGGACCTGACCAACAAGTGGATGACCATAGGTGTAGAGCATAAATTTCCCATGTTGGTATTGACCAGGTCTAAGATATTGGAGCCCCTGGTGGGACTATGGATTAGTTGATCCAGGGCATTGGAATTTATGAATTCCAAGAACCACTGGGCAAAGTTGTTGATACACGAGTAGTTTTCCCAGTTGATGGCAGGGTAGTTGAAATCACCCATTATTAGGGTGTTTGGTTGTATCTTAATATTTTCCAGTATGTTTAGAAAGGTGTAGTGAGAATCTTGTGGCATGGTGGGGGATCTGTAGCAAGCTACAATTTGGATTGCAGTCTTATCTAGTGTTAGTTGCACCTGGAGAATTTCAGATGCATTGTGTTAGGCAACTAGTCTGATGGTGTGAATATCCCTGATGAATATGGACACTCCTTCACCTTTAGTGTTTCGGTCATGGTTTGGTGGCCGAAAAGTGTGATAAGACTTGTAGCCTGGTATTGCTGGGGTGCTCTCTGGAGCCTTGAACCAGGTCTCAGTTACTGCACAGATATCGATGTTCTCTATTTTTAGGAGTGCCTCGAGAGAGTGCATTTTGAGGTTTAAACTTCTAGCATTGAGTAGCATTACCTTCAGATGTTGCATGCTTGTACCTGTTATGGTTGTGGTGGTTTCTTCCTTTGAAGTTTGCCAAAAAAAGGCACTATAGGGGTGGCAAGAGCCATAGACAGTAAACTGAATCACACGGGAAACAGGTGCAGAACATCTCTGGCAAAGCATCATGGTCTGTTGATCATGCGTCCCAGCCAGACAAGTTCTGGATCCCCTTTGAATGACACCAGAAGTTTAGCCAATTGTTGAAGTCAGTCATTTTGTCCTTATACTGTGGTATTATTCTGGATGAAGGCAGGATGCTACTCAGGGCTAAGGTCATACCTGTCTAGGACACATGATCCAAGAGCTCTTCCATGTCTCTTTTCATGTAGTGCAGGAAGGTATGTCTCAATTCATTCACTCCAACATGGACAATAACAGAGTCATATTTGTACTTGCTGTGGAGTGATTGTGGGCATAGGACCACTATCAAACTTTGATTCCAGCATAGAATATGTAGGTTCCCTGGTCACATTAAAGCCAGTTATGGATTAATGCCATTAATCAGCAGTAGAGATTTTGGATGCTTTTTATAGTTGAGCTTGGTTCCTTAGTATGGCAATATTTATTAGTAGTGGTATATTATTTCAGTTTTTTTTTTTTGGAAGTTATAGCAACTGTTAAAGCACTGCAGGATAACCCCTTTTCCACCTGGTTACACTGTAGTGTGAAAAGGTGAAGAAATGTCCTCATACCAGTAACATTACCAAGTCCCTTCCCTATGCATACCGAAACTATGATAAAATCCTTATACTTTGTCACCTGTTTACATGTCTCAGGTTGGATAAAATATGTATATTCTTCATCTTCTGTCTGCATACTAAAATACCAGTCTGACTTTATACATAAACTGTAAAATAATGCTGAACATTCTTGAGATATATTTGACTTTAGCATGTTATAAATAGCATAGTGTACTTTGCATGGTGACTAGCTGTGAAAGTGTACACAGATGAGTATTATGTGGTATATCTTTATTGTTAGCTCATGCTAAGTGCCTGTTACGTAAGTTAAATGAACCTCTTCTTCCTATGCCTGAAATGAAAATGGGCTCTGCCCTGTCTAATTTGGTAATCAAAAGCAAACAAACAGATAAATCAATATATAAATGCATGTTCTGTTTTATAAACTCATTGCAGCACCTAACACTTTCAGCATATTTAGAAAGCGACATTCTGAGGCTGCCCCAGTCACTTTAGCATTCTTCTATAGGATTCTTCTATCAGGTATAGTTTGAGCATTTTTTTATTTCTTCTATTAATGTATAAAGGAGGCAAGCTTTAAAGTCTGTGCAAAACTAAAATGGTGCCTACTAAAAAACTCATGGTCACAAGAAATGATAATAAACATGACAATAATCATATGAGCAACCAGTTATAACATTTTCTTTGGTAATAATAATTATGGACTTTTCCCACATAAAAAAAAACAGAAATGACTGCACTAATTCATTTCTACTAATTGGCATGGTAACTATGTGAACTCCACTCACAGTTACTATATATCATGCTGAAAGGTACAATTATTTGCAGAAAAAGAACAAATACTTTAAATATTTGTACATTTCTGTAATCATTTTTTTCACTTGTTGATATGACCTCTGTTTTGTCTTCTAGTGTGATATTTACCTTGTATTTGTTACTGTTAAAATGTTATTATATTTGCAGTGCTTTACTGCAAGGGCTTCTGCTGCTGAAAATGGGCATTGAAAAGGAGCTCAGTTCATCTTTCATGGTCAGCAAATATAAATAAATAAATAAATAGATAGATAAGATCTTAGTTTCAGCTTTGCTCTTTGAGTTGCCTCAGTATTTTACTCTATTAGCCTCCTAGGCATTTCCAAGAACTTACCTTTCTTTTTAAAAATCTTTTTCATTTTCTACATTTGTATTTTTGACAAGGAGTCATCTATCTTCACTTAAAGTAGGAATTCCGCTGGGAATCTTGTATGAACTTAAGGTCTCTCCAGAATTCTGTACGTCTTTCCATGGCTTCAACACATTAATGTAATATAATTGCTGCATTTTCTCTTTAGTGGCTGTCAAAATTTATAGATAAATGCAACGCTTTCTATTTTCTCAAATGGCTCCTGCCATTTGGCCATAAATGTGTTTCTTTGGAGGGCAACAGTACTGCTGCCTGGTCTCCTGTGATAAATTCTCTAAGAAAAGCATTCTTATTATAAACTTGTCATTGCATTTCTTGTCCTCTCTGCATGTTCTACCTTACTATGAGGATCACCAGCTTTAATTTAGCCAGCAAACTAAAAATATATTCTACCACACTTTCAAATAGTATCTTTTCATTTTTCCTATTTTTCTCAGCAATGTCAAGCAGCCTTATTGGATACCTGCCATACAGAAGTTCAATAAGGCAAACCCACTTGAAGCCTATGACACCTCTCTTTGACTGCAGCTTATAAGCAGGGTAACACTTGGCCCCAGTTTTTACTATCTTCATCCACTACTTAGGTCAGCATGGATTTTAGTTCTGCATTAACCCTTTCTACTAATCCATGATTCTGCATTTAGCAGACTGATATCTTCAACTATTCAACTGTAAAACAAATATAACAGATACAGTATCTTTGACATTAAGGATGCACCTTGGTTTGTAAGTACCTCTTTAGAGATACTAACTTTGGAAAATAGTACAGCAATTCCCTTTCAATTACCTTAAAGTTAGCTTTGCATAATGATATTGCTTCTGGAAATTTGATAGCAGAGTGCATTATGATACTATGTGCTCATACAAATTGCTGAACTTCACTGATAGCTTCATGATGTCTATAACTATATGTTTAAATGACACTTCTGTGATAAGCAATAGGATGAAGGGATGTTTATATCCAGGATGGGGTGCAGCTTTCTGACTTTCTAATAAAGAAGCATAAGATTTATCTATCTCTTTCATTATGCCTGTCTAGCAAATTTAATTAATAACCTTGTCATAATTTAGCCCATTCCTAAGTAGCTTTCCAACATGTTACAATGATCTAGTTTCATTACTAACATTCTATGCAATTATGGCATTTTTAACCAATGTAAAATGCCTTCCCTGTTTTTATTTCCATTGTATAAACTGAACTCAAAATAAGGTTAGGTAATGGGAACACCAACTTTAGTTACATTACCTACTTAAAGGACAAACTTCCCATGTCCCTTTTTGAAAGTTTATGTGGCTCACATTTTCAGTAACCTCCACTGAGGTGGAATATGTAGCTTCTTACACTAAATATACTGGCACTGCAGCTCTTCCACGTTTTTTTCTGCAAAATGTAAGTGCCTGTAAGCATCATCTTCTGCTTTTCATTCATGCCTCTCATCAGCAGCCTTGAGTGCTGTCGTTTACTTTTAGGTTGCTCTTATTTTTTTATTTTGAGGGATACCACTGTCACACTTTCTTTTCCTACCTTGAGTTGCTCTTTCAATACAAGTATATCTCAGAATAAATGTCACTATTGTTTTTACTTTGTCTTTGTCTTACAGGTACTTCTTGTATATCGTTTGCAGAAATAGAGTCTGATGTCTGCATTCTCCTGCTTGCTTCATTTGCTGGACTCACTTTGTTCTGAATGTCTTCACTCAAGCACTTTTCTCTTCATTTCATTCTCTCGGTTTTCTAACTAAACATCTTATAAGTTTCTATGCAAGCTATGTTTTCGGAGTCTTCAGCTGGTTCATTTTCCTTTCTGTACTGACATCGTTGACATTTCTGGTGTTTCTTTTGCTCTGTCCACCGGGATATATTCCAGTTACTTCTGAAAACACATGGGATCCAGTTTAATTACACTCAAACTCTATTTCCTTTTAGAACTTCAGTGCCGATTCCCCTTTCCTGGTCTGATTATAAATCATAATGTGAGTATCCCTATCTTGCCCTCCCACATTATTGCAATGAATATGTGCATCAACTTACCACACTGTGTCTATAGATTTCTCCTCCTCTCATATTTGCTGTGCTTTAAAATGAGGGAAATCTTATTCTAATAGCACATCATAAGTTAGGTCATGTGCAACAGCCGCAAAATGCAACTATTTCCAAGATTTGTCTGAATGTCTACTTGCAAATGATATACTTTTTCAGTTATCATCACTGCTTTTTTTAATGTTGACATCCTAAATGAAGGTTGACAAGGGAAATTATGGTCTCATAATCAATCAGAGCTTGAACACCCCTTCCTTGTACAAATATAATACATTGTACCAGCTTGACTAGCCTGGTCATACAGTTTTATGTGGGACTAATTCAGTTATACTAGACATAGAAACACCCTCATTTAGAATGTGCATTTCAGTTTTTACTTTTTTGTCTGAAGCATTACCTTCAGTTTTAGAACAAAACTTGGCAATGTGATTAATCCCTCCATTTTTTTAACAAAGTGACATGTACAAAACATAGAGCCTCTGCTTTCTCATTGCCATTTCTTCTCTGTGTTGCCCCAATCATCACTAACTTTCAAGTATCAAAACTGTCCAAACTTGAACAATGTTTTAATAAAATAGTCACATTTCCATAAGCTGTAACAGAACTCACCAATTCCTGGCCCTCAGACTATTAAACTGGTAAGAACTATCACATCACCTTACTCTTTTTCAGCTGAGTACAACTAACAGACTTCTCTGCAAGCTAGAAAATTGCCCAGCCCTTTACAGCTTAATGCAGCACTGCTCTTCCAATAAAAATGCATCTGCTACAGAAAAATCACTATAATCAAATCATCTAATATTGTAGGTGACTGTCTATATTCAAATAGTGTAACTAACCAATGGAACAGCATTCCACTACCACTGAAATTTATTCAAAATGCAAACTCATTTAAAATGGAAGTAAAATTTCACCTGTCAAATCAATGGCTCTGCTTCTGTTCATCTCCAGTACAAGTGTCACTGTTATCTTCATCTTGTCATATCATCAGTCCATTTCTCTTCATTCAGAATCCTGTGTCCCACAGCCAGTCTTCATCAATACCTGACTAGATTTACTAGTATTCTCAAGCTATAAACATAGCTTTGTGACACTGTTGCACCCCACATTTATCCTTCTAATACAAGTCTTATTATTGTGTTTTATCTATATATATATATATATATATATATATATATATATATATATATATATATATGTATATATGTGTGTGTGTGTGTGTGTGTGTGTGTGTGTGTGTGTGTGTGTGTGTGTGTGTGTGTGTGTGTGTGTGTGTGTGT
>NC_056732.1:313620350-313677850 GCF_019279795.1 Protopterus annectens
TCACATTGACATTGAGAGATCACTCGTGAGGACCTGCTTAATTTGCCTGCAGTTATGCTGGATTTACCTGCTTAATTTGTCTGCAATTACGTTGGATTTGCCCAGGATGTGCATTGCTATTAGAAAGCAGTTTGAAGAGATCACCCATTGCCATACTCTCATAGCTTCTTGATAGAGGGTAAGATCTGGTCCCCCCTTGTTTGTTGATGTACCAGGCTACTGACATGTTGACCATCTGTATCACGATTGTCCTGGATGGGAGAATGTCTTGAAAAGCCTGTAACACCAGGAGGACTGCTCTCATCTCCACGACATTGATGTGAGCCTGGACCTCTATGGGGGACCACACACCTTGGACAATCCTTCCCAAGTAGTACACCCCCCTACCTGAGTTGGGAGGCATCCATGGTTACTGTGGCACTCGGGAGGAGTTGAACAAATGGACGGTCTTTGCAGAGCTTGTTTGAGTGAATCCACCATAAAAGGTATCTTTTGCACAATCAAGCTGTCTTGATTGGCATGGATAATGGATGATGTAAAGGGGAACACAGAGTCAATAGTCCATTGAAGAATTCTCCTATGGGACTTGGCCAGCGAGACAAGGGTGATAACTGCTGTCATGGAACCCACAGCCTGTAGTAACAGTGTAGCTGGAACAGATGAATACTGGATCACTTTCCTGACTTGGGATTGTACAGTGATTTTTTGAGTTTAGAGAAGAGAAGTTATCTGACTGACTGCATCCAAACCAGCACCTATGAACTACAGACTTTGTGTTGATATGAGTTCAGACTTGTTCTAATGACTGATATTCCTAGATGGGAGCACAGCTGGAGTAAATAGCCCCTTGCTTGTATCAGTTGATGTCTGGTTGAAGCAGTCAGGAGCCAGTCGTTTAGATATGGAACACTTGGAATCCCAGCAGTCTCAATAGAGTTGCTACAGCCACCATGCCTTGTTAAACATCATGGGGGGTGTGATGAGACCAAAGGGTAGTGTTCTGAACTAAAAATGACTGGCTCCAAGACAGAAGCATAAGTATCTTCTGAAGCATCCATTCATTTTTATGTGATAGTATGTATCCTGATGATCTATTGAGCACACACATCTAATCATCCTATTGCATGAAGGGGCAGAATGAACTGAACCACAATCATTCAGAACACTGCATACTGGACAAACTGGTTTAATTTGCTGAGATCCAGAATTGGACTCAAGTCCCCTGTCTCGCCACCAAGAAAAATCTTGAGTAGTTCTGGATCCTGTCTGGTATGGAGGGACCTCTTGGATAACTCTTCTGTTTTGCAGTTTTTTTATCTCTAAAGATGCTGTCTCCCTCTAACTGGCTGGAAAATCAGGGATTTTCTACCAAACTGTTGGAGGGGATTGGGAAAATAGTATGATATAATCTCTGTATATAATCCTCTGCACCTATGAGTCTTTTGTGATAGTTAGCCAAGCTCTCTTGTGCAGGGATAGATGACACCCAACTGCCTCAAGAGAGGGACAGCCAGACCTCCTTTCAGGAGCTTTGATTGGACCTATCAGAGAAAGAATCTCTAGATCCCAGGCTTTGCAGACTACCTCTGCTGCGAAGGTAGCATTTTTCATTGGAGTTCCCACCTCTGCCCCTGGGGGAACTATTTCCATATGACTCCTGGAAAGAACCCTGGGACATTTTAAACTGCTTCTTTCTACCTCCTCATTGGTTGCTAGAGAATGACCTTTGAGGGGGTAGAAAAATGTACACCCATGGCAGACAGGGTCTTTCATTCCTGTTCACATCTGGAGACTGTGCCCTCAAGGCCAAAAAGAGATGATCCATCAAACAGTGCTTTGATGAATGAAGAATTAAATGGTTCCACAAAGTCATATAAGCACATCCAGGCATGTCTTCTAATGGCTATATCTGAACCCACTTACTGTGAAGTACCTTTTTCAGAATAGAAGATCAACTTCATGGAGGAATTAGATGTAGATCGGAGGGTGGCCAGCTGTGAGGAAATTCTATTCCCATCCTCAGAGAACATGGAGCATGAAAGAGAGTTGTTAATCTCCTTGATTGAATCTCTTTATAGTCTTGTGAATGTGCCAAATAATTCAGCAACCTAAGAGTGAATATTGGTGAGGCATTGCATGCTTCTCAAATTTATCAGTGCCCTGTACTCCCTGTTAGGGGATGGACTGAGAAACTCTATTCTGCTACTTCCTTTCTTGTAGATGCAGCAAGCATCTTATCTGGTCTCTTAAGAATTGACTCAACCATGTCCGACTCTTTCCACACTTGCCAAGGCACCAGTTCTACAAGCCACCAGCAGGATGAGTCACCCAGGAGGTAGATGGGCCAGACCCAAAAGCCTCCAGAAACACTGATTCCTCTATGGAGGGGGTATCAGAAGTCAACCACCTCTCTATTTGAGAAGCTCTAGGATGTCTCCAAAGAAGACATCATCAGGTGGTGATCTGATGGACCCCTCTCATTCACCAAAATCAGTGGACTCAGTGAGAGATTCCTGTGGAGAATCTAAATGCCTTCTATAGCACTTTGTCTTATGAAGGACTTCCTCAGTGGGGTGTTCCAGGGAAGTATAAGAAGAGATATCAATCCCCTCATGGGCTGGCTAAAGTCCTTTTTAGGTTGGTTGTCCCAGTGAAAGAGATTATTGAGACTCAGGACACAGAACAGAATGAAGTAATGTTGTCTGATCCAATGGGGGCAGGGATTTCTGTTCTCTAAGCATAGAGAAAACCCTCTCCACTACCTTGAATGGTGAGTTCCTAGGAGACAGAGGAGTCAATGGATCAGAAAGACTCTCTCAGATCATCAGCCCTTGCAGCCCTGTTAGCACTCCCACTGAGGAGTGAGTCTGAACTGCGCTATCTAGTGCTGAGGCTCAGAGGGAGTAAGACAGCTCTGAAAGCTTCAGAGTCAACTCTAAGACCCTAGATCTGGCACTGATGTTTCAGCTCAGTAAGTCTTCTGACTCTAGGATGGTTGGTACCAGTAGACTCAGAGAAATCATCAGAGTTGATGAAACAATAATCTTTGGCTCTGAAGAAGATACCCAAAGGATTTTGGATCCAATGGCTCCAAAAAAAAAAGGATGGGTTGGAAAAAGAAAAATCAAAGGGAAAGTGATTATTGGTCAGCTCTCAAGCACAGAGGGGTTAGAAGCTGAAAGGTCTCAAATCTGTATCTGCAATCTGTAGAATTGCCTTATCATCCTGTCCATATCTGCTTTGGAAAGGCTTCTGGAGGACTGGGAGGATCAAAGAGAGGAGGTAATGGATGTCTAGAAAGCCTTCTGGATGACTTCTGAAGAAATGGATAGGGGAGTCTGGATGGAATAGGCTCCAACAGCAATAGAGAAGTATAGACCCCAGGAGATCTTGCAGTCCATGAATTCAGATCTGGTAGTGATGGATCTGACTTTTTTAAGACCTTGGCAGGTGGCTCTGGGGTGGAGTCAAGATCAAAGTAGGATGGTCAGGAGATCTTTTTCTAGTCTCCTGTCCTTAGATTGAGGGCCACCTTTTGGTTTGTTAGGCTTCTCAGGGTTTGAGCCCCAGCAACAAAAGAAGAATTTGAAGGTAAGAGACCACTTAAAATAAATTTGTTCTTGTGATCAATAAGGGACCAAGAACTGAAGCCAGTGCAGATACCACAGTGATATCCAAGTGCGCTGGTCCCAAACAGTAAACACTTGCAGACATCACGATTTGGGATGTTATGCCCACAGGAAATATACTTTTTAAAACCAGAATTTTTTTTCTAACATATTGCTAACAGAAAGGTTTTAAACTACTAGACTCACTTTTTTTTTTAATTATCACAACAGAAAACCCAGTGCATAACACTAACAAAATAACTATAATAAGTAACTATAATAAATATTGATCTCTCTTTATATATATATATATATATATATATATATATATATATATATATATATATATATATATATATATATATATATATATATATATATATATATATATGTGTGTGTGTGTGTGTGTGTGTGTGTGTGTGTATAGGAGATAAAGGAAAACTAAACAAAGGACAAAAAATAGCAACTATGACAGAAAAGAATATTTAAGGATACAAAGGAAACTGGAAAAAATACCTAAAAGAGTAAAGGAGCAGCAATTAGGCTAAAAAAGGAGTAAGGAGGAGACAGTTAAATTATAAAAATATCAAGACTCACATCAGACCAAAGCCAAAAGGAAACACTAGAAAAATGCACTATAATGTTCAAGAGTTCACAATACACGTCTGTGCCCAATGGTGGCAACGAGATGTTAGCTACTTTAGTTTTATGGGCCATTATGGGAAATGGAGGAGCTCGAGAGTTTTAGAATCCTACACTCTGGAAGTCTTGGATACAAACCCAACAGCTGAGGAATGAATGGAAATGACAACATCAGATCGGGTGTTATTGAAGATGCAACAATTTCAAGTCAGTTTTACCTTTCACTGTAATTCCTTCCAACATGAGGGCAACAGTAAACCATGCCAGGAAAGCAATAATCACAGTAATATAGAAAATTTGTATCCAAAATATGGTTTGCACTTTTCAGCAGAGGTACGGCATCTGACTAAACTTTAATAATTCTCTTGCCAAGTGACCACAGACACACGACTAGGATACATTCCAGAAAGACAATGACAGCATAGCATATGTAAAACAGGTTTATTCAAAAATCCAGAAGCTACAGTATGAAGCCACTGCTTACTATTGGAGTCTTAAAATAAAGCAAATAGAACCTTCATGACAGTGTTCAGTCCACACAACCTTTAAGAAGGCAGTCTACCTTTTAACAAAAAAGAAAGCTTAAGGCTGCTAGCCTGTCCCAGACTTTACGGAAAGTCTAACACCGTAAGCTTCTCCCATACCCAACTTTCTGCTCCAAAAAAGCAAGTACTTCCATAAGGTATAGTTCACAGATTTTCCCCATCTGGACTCTGCCTCACTCTTCTTCATTCACAGCTTCCAAGTATATCTTTCAAATTACCTTCTGAGTGTGGAACTAGCTTTTTGATTTCAGCCTCCTAGGCTGACCCTTTCCATACCATAGTAAGCAGCAACTGAGACCTTGTGATCTAGCTAGTTGCAGCAACAATATTCCCAACATTCATACACTCCACACTGCAGTATACATCCCAAGTTTATATTAAAGTCAGATGCACATCTTTTTAACCAACATGGTATGTTGTGTATATATGTATATATATCTATATATCTACATCTGTTGCAAATATTACCTAAACCAGAGCTCTTCACGCCTAAACTTACTAATACCTGTCCTGCTATATTCCTTCAACTGTTATAGCCAGACCAAGATTATTCCTATGACCATGAACTATCAGTTTCCCTCCTTTTCTTCTACCAGCCTGGCTGACATGGATCTACTGAGGTGGAATAGCAACTGCCTTATGTACACTAACAACTCCCTACATCAAAATCATTCCTGTACCATTTATGAGAGATTAACCTGCATTATGAATCTGGAATCACAGCTCTCTCACACAATAGATAGTAATACAGAGCGGGTTGCCAGCCCAAATACCACAACTCCTATTTATGGTACACAGCATGCACATAGACTAACATATGCAGATGTACTCACAAAAAAATCTACATAAGCACCAGACACCTCCAAAACACATGCATACTAAACAAACCATAACACCCAAAACACATAATACACATAATGACATAGTTGCATGTCTCTCATAATCAAAGCCCATAAGTCAATGAATATCCACTCCAAATATCTTAGTTAAAGGAGACACACAGACATCTCTCTCACCATGCTGAACAAGGAGAAAGTCAAGTCATGATCAGCTGTCTTTCTGGTGCCAGGTTTCGTCAGATCACACAGGCACTGAAGTCTCTCAACAAGTCTCTCAACAAGTACAGTTATGATTCGGTCATAGTAGATGCTGGTGTGAATGAGTTTAGGTGTACCTCTCTGGACTTCATGATGAGAGACATGATTGAGCTCTCTGATTATGTCTCACAGGCAGGTACATCCCTAGCCTTGAGCAGCATATTACCCTCACATAGGATGATACTTCAATATAAACAGAAAATCATTGACTTCAATAATTGGCTTAGTTTCTTGTGTCATTTTAAGGGGATTCAGTTTCTGTCAACCTTGGGTGAGATGATCGATAGACCTCAATGCTTTGCCAGAGATGGTCTTCATCTGTCAACACTAGGATTTCAGCTACTGGCAAAGGATCTTGCCACCCCCATAGTGCCTTTTTAGGCAATTTCACAAGGACAAAATTTCCAACGTAAAAATTTAATCAGAAAACAACCTCAATGTTATGCTGTTTAATGCTAGGAGTCTTACCATGAAACTGCATTCACTGGAAGCAATCTTCACCTTAGAAGATGCTGACATCTATGCAGTCGCAGAGACCTGAATCAAGGCAGTGGAGAGCACCCCAGCCATAGCAGATTACACCTCCTGCCACACATTCAGACCAAGAATGGAATGAGCGAAAACTAAAGGAAGTGGTATATCAATATTCATTAAAGATAAGTACACCTCCAGATTGGTTGAACGGTATGATTCCCTAGAGACACTTCATGTGGAACTAACTGTTGGTAGGACATCTATTCAAGTTATTGCCAGCTACAGGACCCCCTCCATGAATTAAGACACCCACTCTTTCTATTTGGATCTACTAGAATCATAACTTCAAAAAAACACTGACAATAAGGCCATCTAGCAGTCAGAATACTACTGGAATCCATCAATATACAGCTGAACACCATGGTTTTGTCTGATTTTAATTACCCATCCATTGACTGGGTAAATTACTTGTGCTCAAACTCACCTGCCCAAAGGTTCCCTCATTAACTCCAGTGCCCCAGACCAACTGGTGAACATGCCAACTAGGGATGACAACATCTTGGATCTGGTGCTTACCAATATGGGGAACCACTGCAGCACCCTCATTGTGAGGTCTTCCCTTGTAGGATCTGGCTACAAATCAGTCTCATTTGAAGTAACTACAGACACCCCCCCCCAACCAGCAACTAAACTAAAACTTCACCAAAAAAGATTATATCGTTCTAAGGGATGGTATAAATAGCTGCACTGCACCTCTCACCTCAGATGGAACTGGCAACTATGCAGAGTCCTACACAAATGCTTTTTACAAACTCCTGTATAAATGCATTGATGCAGCCGTACCTGATAGGACAAAAACAAGCGCAAACCTGCCTGGTGGCCAACTACCATTAACAGGCTTTACAATAAAAGGAAGAAATTGTTGTCTAAAAGTAAGAGGTGAGCATGCCCTAAACTGGAAACACTCCCTCCTCAGCTTAAACAAGCAAATAAGACTTCTTGTAAAGTCCACCAAAGCAAACTACAAATCCAAATTACCATCCTCAACTAAGGATGGCCATAAGGCATTCTTTAGTTACATTCATAGTCTAAAAGGTATGACCCAAATTTGCACTGAACTGGTATTTAATGATACCACATACACTGAGACTGTGGACATAGCAAACCTGCTAGCTGACAGGTTCTGTGAAAACTTCATTCCCTTGTCCCCACCACATATACCCCATGACTTTCCTTCCACCTGTCCCCCACCTTGTATCTCTAGATAGTAGGACATAAATGCCCTCTCTAAGGCCTAAAACACAGCATCTGTGGGACTTGAAAACATCCCAGACTGTGTCCTACATTGGCTCCAACAAGCATTAGCTACACCATTGGGTACTCTTTTCAATCATAGTCTAAGCATCGGCTTTATCCAGCTGAATTGAAATGGCTACCATTATCCCCTTGCACAAGGGTGGTGCTTCCACTGACCTCAGGAACAATAGAACTATTAGCCTGACTAGCCTTATCTGCAAGGACATAGAGCAAGTCATCATGGACCTTATGAAAAAAGATATACGTAACATCCAAACACTTAACCCTCTGGCTTGAGTTTGGATTAGTCAAAGGGAGATCATGCCTGTTAAACCTGGTGGACTTCTTTTCCCCTGGATGAGGGGAAAACTGTGCATGCAATGTACTTGGACTTGGCCAAGGCTTTTGACAATATCCCCCAGTCAGACAATTTTGACAAACTCACCCAGCAAGGTATCAACCTTTATATCGTTAGGTGGGTCACTAACTGGCTCACTGATAGAACCCATGCAATCAAAATAGGGGAGTCCACCTCCAACAGAAGACCTATAACCAGTGGTGTTCCACAAGGATCATTCCTGGGACCTCTACTGTTTGGAATTTATTTCTCCGAAGTAAAAGCAAAAACTAAAGGTCTACGGCTGACAAAGTTTGCTAATGACTGCAAACTGGGAGCAGTCATAGAATCTCCAAATGATGTCAACATCCTACAAGAGGGTCTTATGCAACAAATGATTCATGCAAAAGTCACAGCCTTAAACTCAATGCAAAAAAATGTATTAGCATCCCTTTCAGTGACAGAGATATTCCTGCTAACTAACACATCAATAGAAACACCCTAAGCATGCACTCAGTAGTGAGAGACCTGAGCACACAGGTTGACCTTTGAAGGGCATTTTGTATCACTCATCTCATAAGTAGGGGCAATGCCTCCAGAAAAAAAGAAGTTATAAACTCTCTGTACTCTTCCCTTGTTAGGCCAATAGTTGAGTACAAGAAGTTATAAGCACCCTGTACTCTCCCATTGTCAGGCCAATACTTGAGTACAACACCCCTTTTGCTATGTACATTTCCAGGCACCTGCAGCAACTGGAGAAACTGCTAGAGTTCCTCAGAAGGAGAATTCAAAGTATTCACAATCTGTCCTATTTGGATCAGCTGAAATCACTGTCACTTTACTCCATTTCATACAGACTACTCAGAGGCAATCTCTGCCTTGCATATAAGGCAATCTCTGACTCTGCTTTATTCAAAATGCTACATATGCGTAAGTCCAATGGCTCATGGGTTACTCATTCTAAAGACCTTAACCTGGTATGTGACATTAATAGAACCTGCTGGAGGGACATATTTGTCTCCAAGAGGTTACTGCACGTGTGAAACAGACTCCCAGTTCATGTCAAGCACAGCACCTCTTTGGCCCTCTTCTGGATGATTGGACTGGTAACAGTAAATTCTACCTGGGGGTTGGTTTCATCTGTGTCTCTCTTGGACAGGGGCAATAGGTGCTGATCATAGAAGCAAGGGCAGAACTTGGCTAGGCTTGTAAGGGCCCATGGGCCATTAGCCTAGTAACTTCCTATGATCCTATATCTATATATAAATATATACATGTGTGTGTGTGAGTGTATGTATCTATATATATATATATATATATATATATATATATATAGATAGATATATCTATATATCTATATCTATATATGTATATATATATATATATATATATATATATATATATATATATATATATATATACACATACATAAATATATATATATATATAGATAGATAGATATAAATATATCTATGGCTATAGATATATAGAGAGAGAGGGATATATGTATATATTTACATGTGCGTGTGTGTGTGTGTGTGTGTGTGTGTGTATGTGTGTGTGTCTGTGTGTGTATATATATATATATATATATATATATATATATATATATATACATATATATATATATATATATATTTATATTTACATATATATATATATATATATATATATATATATATATATATAAAGTTTATATTTATATATATATATATATATATATATATATACATATATAGGTGTACTTTGACTCACTGATTCCTAGTTGGCTGACTCTACTTCACCGAACGCTTTAAACCGAAAGCACGGACTACCGAAATCCTTTTCCTGTGAAAGGAATCACAAAGTAGTCCCATAAACACACAAGTATATATTGAATTATTGAAATGTAAATGCATCAAAACTTGTGATGCCAGCATTTCAAATTTTAACATATTACAAAACTTGAAACACCTAAAATTAAAATGATTGCAAAATGAAACATAAAGTTTGATTCTGTGATTAGATCACCAAACGTCTACCATGCATTCAGATCAAATTAGTCTAATTAGCAGCAGTATGATAGAAAAGGTTTTTGAGAATTAAGGTCATGAGTTAGAGGAATGGTTAGAGTTAGGGCTAGGTGGCATTAGTAAGATTGCAGGGGTCTTCTTGACAGCTCTGACACATAAACATGCAAATGCACACCAATACACTATCACTACACTACTTTACACTACAACTATGCTCTCATTTAATCATAACTTGCCTACATTTTCTCAGCCCCCAACTCAAAATTCTAAAACCTTCATAACATCAGATGTCTTGGATTTGGTTTCCCAGTTCCATCCTTAACTTATCTGCAAGCAGTCCTTGTTACATTCATGCAAAACATTGTGCTTTTGATGAACAGGCACTCAGTCATATTTCAGAGTCATCCACTCTATTGGCGTGAATGAAAAAATATATATATATATATATATATATATATATATATATATATATATATATATAGATATATATATATATATATACATATACATATATTTATATATATATATAGATATATATAATGAATGGGGCCCACGGTGGTGCAGTGGTTAGCATTGCTGCCTCACAGCAAGAGGTTCTCGTTCGATCCTCGGCTGGGGTGCCTTCTGTGGTGAGTCTGCATGTCCTCCCTGTGGTCGCGTGGGTTTCCTCCGGGTACTCTGGTTTCCTCCCACATCCCAAAGACATGCTGCAGGTGGATTGGACATTCTAAATTGGCCCTAGGTGTGCGTGTGAGTGTGCCTTCTGTGGAAGGTTTGGCGCCGGGCTGGCAACTCGACACTGTAAAACTCCACTGCCATTCAATGTGCGGACAAGGTGATCCGCTGTGGTGACCCCTAACCGGGAAAAAGCCGAAAGAAGAAGAAGATACATATATATGAATCTGTCTATACACACACACACACACACACCCACACACACACACACACGCACATCTATCAGATGTATCTATATCTATATAGCTCTCTCTCTCTTTCTATAATGTGTAGACACACACACATAAATTAACCCATGCCCAATCCTAGGTTTATGATATCCCAAACAGATTAGAATAGCTTTTCTTGTTTGCACTTTATTAGTGCATCACACGATGTATACCAAATTACTATAACCTTCTTCATGAAGCATTACTTCTTTATGCATGCCTCTCCTAAAGTTTGATTCTTTAACTAGTCATGTGTACTTTTTTCACTACTTCCCCTTTGTCTGCTTAACAGAAGTTTGAACAACCTACTCTCTAAGTGCACACTTTCAATGCAGTTATTGTCTTCATAGGCCTGGCAATTCTGCATTATATGATTTTACTACTGAATCTTGTGCTATATTCAGTTTACCAGCCAATTTTAATTCCATCACTGTGTTATCCAGAATGCAGACTTTACTTGAGACATGACCTTTCCACTGAAATGCACCATGTGAGGTTATGATTAATCTCTATGGAATCCTATCCTTTTACCTGTCTTCCAACATCCTCTTGATCACCTGACTGCAATTTCAAAACAACCAGCATGATTTAGCTAACACATGAACAATGACGTTTCCTCCTTTTCCTATGCAGATCACTCAGGCAAGATAATGTTTTCTATGGTTTTCCTTTCAAAGTGTATAACCCTGGACTGTTTTGCATCATATCACAGTCACAGATGTCATTAGTCTACTAAGAATAAGATTCTGGCGATGCCCTAGAAAAAGTTGCCCACCTGCATCCATTGCTACCATGCAAGTCTTCATTTTACGAGGACAGAAACTGTTCCTGCTGTCCAAACTGAGGGAGATGGTTGGCATTAGTGTACTAAATGGAGTGGATGACTATCATTAATGTACTAAATTTAATGTGATGAATAGCATTAATATATTAAATGGAGGGTGATTACTAGCTACAATGCATTAAATGTAGTGTTATGATTAAATATTAATATAATATATGTAGTGTGATGACTAACATTAATGTACTAAATGGAAGGTGATGACTAATAATTGTGCACTAAATGGAGCATAATGGCTAACATTAATGTTTTAAGAAGACTATACTTCAGCAATGAATTTCTTGATACTCTACTGCTTTCAGACTTTTTTAATTGTCCTGCCAAAACAACTGGAATCTGCATCTGTCATCATGTAAATTTTCTACACACATCATTATGAGCCACAGCACATTGCCTCAAAATACCCCACCAGACTGTTGTGAGGTAATGAGCACAAACACTAAATACCATAATGTTACCCTCCTCCAATTCACTGACATATACATCTTTAACGCTTCTTCCACTTCCAGTCTTTTGAAATGTATGGGGAGAATTTCTGAACTAATTGGAAACTGCAGTAAATGTATTTTCAGAGACTTTATAATTACTCCTTCAGTGACATTAGGAGACCTTTAAATTTGATTTTACCTCTGTGGCTACAGTTATTCCTCAGCAAATATTTCTCTTCCACTTTTACAAGCTTTTCTTTTCTTAATTTGTCTTCTTCTGGATTCCTGATGTTTTTTTTTTTTTGCTGTTATTCTTGAAGACTAGTACATTTATATTTGATTATTTGAACTCCTCAACCATTAAGACCCTGCCCCTAATTGGCCCATTCATCCGTCTTTATCCATGTCTTCCTAGCACACTACTTGAAGGCAATGAAAGCTGGAGAAATAGGTCATCATCTGTTTAAAGTTAGGGGACTGTTTGTACAGTTTAACAATTCCACCATGGCTGAAAGGTTGTGAGGACTTATAGTGTACCAGTCTTGTGTCTGTATACATGCTTCAGCATATCCTTGCAACTCCTGCTATAATTTGTTTGCATTATATCTTAAGCTCACTCTACCCAGATGTCAACTGATGCAAGTTCTGCAGTCCCACATCCTTCCCCATGTGGAACTCTTACTAAAGAACTCTACCAAGAAGTCTTACCCCCCCCCCCCATTTATGGCGGAGAAGACACTAGCATAACTAGTCTACTCTCTTCTAATCCTTTCCTCCCTCCACTATCCAATCTGCTTAATGTACTGGATCTTCTCATTGGTAGTCAAGAGCAAAACCTCTGTAACTCATATCTGGATAAAAGACCAGTATTTTTGCTGTATATTTGCCATATATCTCAGGCTGATAATAGACTGTGGTTTGTCACCAGTCCTTTTCCTAATCTCACTTTTTTTGCTTGAAGTATAACCTTTAAAATCAAGCCTGGTATAGCATTCAAGTGTATAATCTGTGAAAGAGTTTAATAAAAATTCACCACTTCTTAAATCTTCATACGTCTTCAAACTTCCTCACTCATCTTCTCAAATGATCACCGTTTCCCACATTCTCATACCTTATCAAACTTCCTCAGTCTTCTCCTCTAACATGACCTCTTCTCACATCCTCACACATTTTCAAAGTTCCTTGCATCTCATTTCAAATATTCTGACATTGACTTACATCTGCTCACATCATTGTGATTTTCCAGTAGGCATCACAACCCTATATTACACCACCTGTTTTATTTAATGACTCTGACTTCAGGTCCATTCATCTTTTAATAATGTTAAAATCTTATTACAAACAAAGCTATTACCTGAAGGAAAAGTTTTATAATTTCCTGTAAGGCTCCTATATTGTGTGTCTATGTCAATTTATGTTACCCACTAAATGTTTTTGGCTTACATTTTAAGGTAGCCTGTGATCAGACCACTTTTGATTAATTTTTAATACACTAACAAAAGGGTTATAGCAAAGCATATTGTTGTGCTAACTAGAAGCATTATTAAATGTACTTAGCAGTTATAATAGAAAGGAAGCAAAAGAAATGACACACAAAGTTTCTTATAATATTTCAGTGCCCTTAAGCACATTATAAACTTAAGTAGATTTTGCTGCCCAATGGATAATTATATGTATGTATGTGATTAATATGCATCCGTTGGATTTTGGTAAACTAACTATTCTAGAGGTGTGCATGCATATTCTGAGAATGGACAAGTATGCAGACAAATACAAAAGAAAATGCAGTTACAAACAAATGCTTTCAATACTATCTTATAAACTAAATCAATAAACATTGGCGGTAGTCTACTTAACACTGAAAGTGTGATAAGAGACCTTGGGACACAGGTGGACAGTAGTCTCTCCTTTGATAATCACATTGCCACAGTAGTCAGGAAATCCTTCTACATGGCACACCTCATCACAAAAGGTTTCTCATCCAGGAAAAAAGAGGTCATTGTTCCCCTCTACTCATCACTCATTAGACCCATTATAGAGTACAATGCCCCTTTTAGTATGTACCTCACAAGACATCTACAACAACTGGAAAGGTCACAGAAATACCTCACAAAGAGAATTACCAGCCTCAAAGAGATACCCTACACAGACCGTCTCAAAAAACTCCAGCTTTACTCTGTCGCATATTACCTACTCAGAGGCGATCTCTGCCTAACATACAAAGTTATGTCAAACCCAGAGCTGCTGGACATGCTCCATGTAAAGAAATCCCAATCCCTCCGAGCTACATGCTCTAGGGACCTAAACCTTTTCACCACAGTAAACAAAGCATGCTGGAGGGATAGATTATTATCTCAGAGACTTCCCATACTCTGGAACAAACTACCTATCTATATCAAACAAAGCTCCTCATTAGCACTCTTCAAGAAAAATCTTGATGATTGGATGGGAGATAGGAAATTCACTTCTGTGGCTCTGCTTGACAGGGGCACAGAAAAATAATTTTATTGGGTGGCGAAAGCCAGGGTACCGTTTGGCTAGGCTTATATAGGCCCTAGGGCCAATAGCCTAGTACCTACCTATGAACCTATGAACCTATGAATACACCCACTACAATGACAAACTAAATTAGTGCCAAAGTATGTAACTCAAAAGCAAAGGTAACCATTACAGCAAATTCACAGTAGGTATCTAAGTGCATCCATATAGCACAATGCAGCACTGAGATTAATATTAGGTAAACAGATAATATTGCAACACATGGCCAATGACAATCTTTTTTTCTTTCTTTCTGTGTGTGTGTGTGTGTGTGTGTGTGTGTGTGTGTGTGTGTGTGTGTGTGTGTGTGTGTATGTGTGTATGTTTATATATATATATATATATATATATATATATATATATATATATATATATATATCTGTCTGCATATATATATATATATATATATATATCTGTCTGCATATATATATATATATATATATATATATATATAGATGGATGGATAGATAGATATTCACACACATGCACAAACATACTTGTATACCTTGTGTCTATACTTATGTGCATGCTGGTAGAGTGCACATTAAGTATGATCATTGAAAAAAAGTTAAATTATTGGTTTGGCACTCAGAGAATAATGTGATGTCTTACATCTCAGTTCCTTGGTCACAGTATGTCAAAGCTGCCAATTATAACAGCTACACCTAATCAATGAAGTAGGTAAAAACATATTTTTAAAGAATAAATCTCCATACCCCTTTGATGACTAGGCTGACATTGATAAGTTGTAAATCCCACTACTGACAACCAGTATACCACCTGGGTATGTAAGGGGTAGGAACCTGTGCACTAAGGTTTGCTACACTACCCCAAAATAGTCTGATGGCCACCAGAAGAATGGTCTTCCAGTGCACATCAATAGTACCAAACAGGTAAAAGTTAAAAAAAAAGTACACATAAATTTGATTCACTAACAAACTCACCTACTGCAATATGGCCATAATAGTAAATAGGGAATATGCACTGGGCTTCCAACATTCCCTTGAAAAAAAGAACTTCACTACAGACCTAAGACTTTGGCTTGGCATCCAATGCCTTTTCTCACCACTCTTTCTTTGAAGCCTAGTACTTTTAGTGCCTCTTATCCATGTTAACTGCTTTGAGGCAAACACACACATACACACACACAAACACACACGCACACACACACACACACACACACACACACACACACACACACACACACACACACACACACACACACACACACACACACACACACACACACACACAGAAATCCCAGGGATGATTGGTAGAATTTTCCAGTTACACACTGCTTGCTTCCTGAAAAGGTATTACTTGCACTAGATATAGCTAAGGACCAAACATGCTAGTCACTTTTAACATTATTATTTTTTAGCTAAATAGCAATAATAGACAAAAAATGAAATGTTTTTAATGTTCTTTTAAGCAGTGTGTTTTTTTTTTTTTGGAAACAGAAGCCATAGCTTGACAAACTACAGTGCTACATAATAACATCTCTTCCAATAATAAATAATATAGAAATACAAAATACTTGCCACAACATCTTAAACATAAGTCGAGCTAGTGTTGATTCAAATAAATCTGCAGAGGTTATGATGATTGAACAATGATTGGATAATAATAATACTGGTACAGACTAGATGTTTAAAAGGGAAACATCAACCTTACAGCTAACTGTATACCCTAGCTTAATCTAGATCAAATTAAAAGGATTCTGGTGTGGCAGCTAAGGATATGTGGGAACAGACTAAACATAAGACAACACAAATTTTGAGAAATTGGAAGCCCTGTTATATGGCAATGGGTAACAAGATACAAGCAGTTAAAATGCTTTTAGTCCATTTAGTTTTATACACAGGTCAGGCATATTCTCATCAACCAGAGGAAAAGTTGTGGATGAGTCTGTTAAGGGAACAGAGGGGATGAGTGATGGGTAGGTATGATGTTAAGCAAAGGAATGCAGAAGGTCAGATGTTAGTGGATTTTGCAAAAAGGATGGACATGGCTGTGGTGAATACGTATTTTAACAAGAGGGAAGAGCATAGGGTGACGTACAAGAGTGGAGGAAGATGCACACAGGTGGATTATATCTTATGTAGGAGGGCCAGTTTGAAGGAGATTAGAGACTGTAAAGTGGTGACTGGGGAAAGTGTAGTTAGGCAGCATAGGATGGTGGTTTGTAGGATGACGTTGGTAATGAAGAAGAGAAGGAGGAGTGTGAGGGCAGCACCAAGGATCAAATGGTGGAAATTGAAAAAGGGTAATTGTGAGGTGTAGTTCAGGGAAGAGTTAAGACAGGCACTGGGTGGCAATGAAGAGTTACCAAATAGCTGGGTAACTACAGCAGAGCTAGTAAGGGAGACGGCTAGAAAGCTGCTTGGTATGACATCTGGACAGAGGAAGGACGACAAGGAGACGTGGTGGTGGAATGAGGAAGTACAGGGGAGTATGCAGAGAAAGAGGTTGGCAAAGAAGAAGTGGGATTGTCAGAGAGATGAAGAATGTAGACAGGAATATAAGGAGATGAGATGCATGGCAAAGAGAGAGGTGGCAAAGGCTAAGGATAAGGCACATGAAGAGTTGTATGAAAGGTTGGACACTAAGGAGGGAGAAAAGGACTTGTACCGATTGGCCAAACAAAGGGACTGAGTTAGGAAAGATGTGCAGCAGGTAAAGGTGATAAAGGATAATGAGGGAAACATACAAGCAAGGAGAGTGTACATCAATAGCAGATGGAAAGAGTACTTTGAGGGGTTGATGAATGAAGAGAATGAGAGGGAGGGAAGGCTGGATGATGTGGTATAGTGAATCATGAAGTGCAATGGATTAGCAAGAGGGAAGTAATAATAGCTATGAAGAGGATGAAGAATGGAAAGGCTGTTGGTGCAGATGACACACCTGTGGAAGCATGGAGGTGTTTAGGTGAAATGGCAGGGAGTTTTCAACCAGATTGTTTAATTAAATCTTGGAAAGTGAGAGGATGCCTGAGGAATGGAGAAAAAGTGTTTTGGTACCAACTTTTAAGAATAAGGGTGATGTGCAGAGCTGTAGTAACTACAGATGGATTAAATTGATCAGTCACAGCTTGAAGTTATGGGAACGAGTAGTGGAATCAAGGTTAAGAAGGGATGTGATGATTAGTGATCAGCAGTATGGTTTCATACCTGGAAAGAGGACTACAGATGCAATGTTTTCTCTGAGATTGTTGATGGAGAAGTACAGAGAAGGTCAGAAGGAGTTGCATTGTGTTTTTGTAGACTTAGAGAAAGCATATGACAGGGTGCCTAGAGAAGAGTTGTGGCATTGTATGAGGAAGTCGGGAGTGTCAGAGAAGTATGTAAGAGTGGTACAGGATATGTATGAGAGTAGTGTGACAGTGGTGAGGTCTGCAGTGGGAGTGACGGATGCATTTAAGGTGGAGGTGGGATTACATCAAGGATCAGCTCTGAGCCCTTTCTTATTTGCAATGGTGATGGACAGGTTGACAGACGAGATTAGACAGGAGTCCTCGTGGACTATGATGACATTGTGATCTGTAGTGAGAGTAGGGAACAGGTGGAGTCGAAACTGGAGAGGTGGAGATATGCTCTAGAGAGAAGAGGAATGAAGGTCAGCAGGACTAAGACAGAATATATGTGTGTGAATGAGATTGAGGATAGAGGAATGGTGAGGATGCAAGGAGTAGAGCTGGCGAAGGTGGATGATTTTAAATATTTAGGATCAATAGTTCAGTGTAATGGTGAGTGTGGAAAAGACGTGAAGAAGAGAGTTCAGACAGGATGAAGTGGGTGGAGAAGAGTGTCAGGAGTGATTTGTGACAGACGAGTACCAGTAAGATTGAAAGGGAAGGTCTACAAGAGGGTAGTGAGACCATCTATGTTATATGGGTTGGAGACAGTAGCATTGACAAAAAGGCAGGAGTTAGTGCTTGACGTGGCAGAGTTAAAGATGTTAAGATTTGCACTGGGTGTGACGTGGGTGGACAGGATTAGGAATAAGTATATTAGAGGGTCAGCCCAGGTTGGAAGGTTTGGAGACAAAGCCAGAGAGGCAAGATTACATTGGTTTGGACATGTGCTGAGGAGGGATGCAGAGTATACTGGGAAAAAGATGCTAAGGATGAAGCTACCAGGTAACAGGAAAAGAGGAAGGCCTAAGATAAGGTTTATGGATGTGGTGAGACAGGACATGCAGGTGGTTGGTGTGACAGAGCAAGATGCAGAGGACAGGAAGAAATGGAAACAGATGATCTGCTGTGGCGATCCCTAACGGAAACAGCCAAAAGAAGATGATGATTTATATATAATTTGTTTACTGTGAAAGTCCAATTTGGAACAAGTCAATTTTCTGCAGTGGCCCAGGGAGAAATGCTCCAGATGCATGTCAATTAATAAAGAGCTGAAGGATTTTATCTGGGAGGGCAATATGGCAAGAATCAAGTGGGATTAGCTAATTATCCCAATAGAACAAAGCTGTTTGGGATTACCCAATTTGTAGGAATATTTCAGAGCTACTCAGTTAAGAATCCTATACATAGCACAAGCTGAAACCTACAATTCAAAGTGGAAAGAGATGAGGATGAAACAGGGGGAAGCTCAAGAAGCAAGTAGAAACTAGGATTTTGGATGCAGATCTTTAAGGAGAATAATAACCATACAGAATATTATACTCATAAAGCAGCAAAATGTATTCTAAGAACTAAGCCAGCATGGCAATGGAGAGAAGAGATTCTGCTGACAGGGTGACTGCAATTAGCGATACAGATAATAGGCAAGAGGGGGTTGGAGTTTATTGGAGAAAACTGGCATAAGAACCAAGGTATTGGGAACAAATAATTAGCAAGGGAAAGGTAATAGAGTGGAAAGAGGCCAATAATTTATTTGGACTGCAGTGGAGACTACAGAACAGAAGATGCTGTTAAAACATAAATAATTTGTCAGGCATGCAAAATACTGCTTGATAACTATAAGAATCAATCAGAGGAGGTTACAAAGGATTAAGAAGAGAGATTCAGTATATGCATGTCTCCCAAATATGCAAACAAGTTTAGAAGATATAGGATCTTTGCTTGGAAGTGTTTACATAGATATTTTTATATTCCAGCAGACTCCAAAGAATTTTTCCTCAGGTAGACAGCATATGTTGGAGATGTGATGGGGAAGAAAGAGGTAATTGGTAACATATTTTCTGGGAGTGTAATGAGTCGGTAGACTTTAAATATTCCCTGCAAACTAGTCAGTCAGAGGTACCGGGTGAGCAAATTGATGTAACTAAGGAAATCATTTTTGAACTATGATAAAAAATCGGAATGGCCTAGACATAGTAAGACCTTGAAGAGTCTAATTATGGTGGCTGCCAAAAACAATTGCTAGAAAATGGAAATCAAAGTCTAATCCAACTGTAATAGAAGTAGAGAATATAGTAACAGAGATAAAACAACTGGATTTGGGATCTTTAGAAAAGGGTAGGAACACATTATATAGAAACAATGGGAATTGTGGTAGCAATACATGCAAAGGAGGGACGGGGTTTAAATAGAAGATAATATTTGAATAAACTACATAATGTTTGACAGACAATTACTGGATAGATTAAAAGTGTTGTATAATGTTTGCAACTAAAATTATGTCAATGTAATTTGTGATGTATGTTTGCAACTAAAATTAAGTCAGTATGGTTTGTTTTCATTTATATTAGGTTCATAGGTTCATAGGTGTTCACTAGGTTAACAACAACAAGGGCCTTTTTAAGCCTAGCCATGCATCCCAAATCTCTGGTGAGTTCTGATACCCTTGATAAGTGTAAGCATGGCCTGTATAGGTTATCTGTCTGCATCAGAGACATAGGTGCCAAACCAGGGATGAATTTTAGGTTTCCCATCCAATTGTCCAAGTTGCACTTGAATTGGATTCGGGAAGAACTTTGCTTCACATGGATGGGGAGCCTGTTCCATAGACAGGGTAGTCTCTGGGATACATACCTATCTCTCCAGCAGGTCCTATTTATATCACAGGCAAGGTTTAAGTTTTTAGAATGGGAAGTCCTGGTACTGTTTGTTTTGTCTATATACAGAAGGTCCATCAGAGTGGGATCTGATAATGTCCTGTATGCCAGGAATAGAACTCCCCTCAAAAACCTGTAGGAGACAGAATACAGGGATAGGGCCTTGAGGCAAACTGCATGGGACATACTACTTATGCCCTGTTTTCTGTAGTTGTTATTAATGTATGATTGCCTATGTCATACGTGACAGTTTAATAAAGATGTTTCTTGTTTAAAAAAAAGAATAGTGAACAGGGATATGCAGTACATCCATGGATGTGGATACCGCCAGATCTTCTCACGCCACTCCCCTTGCACTGGCTTCAGCGCCAAACATATAAGTTATTACTTCTTTCCCACAGAAACCAGAATAGCAATGGATACAGCAGTTCTTTCTCATGAACAGAAGTAACCAAACAGGTTTTTGCATGCTTATAAACTAGTGTATTTGCTTTATTATATCTGACCAGCTGTCTTCCTTTAAAATTATTTTAATTGTGTTTTTATGGCCCATTGAATTCTTGATTCCAAACCACTTTATAGTTTAATTACATGCGAACAATTAAGTCTGTCCTAAGAAACTTCAAAATATTTCTGCATTTTATCACACAATTACAGGAGAATGAAGTTATAAGAATTTTCAAACATGTTTTTCTGTATTACATCATATAACAAATACAAACAAAATTCTCCTTTCACTGTTAAGAGATCTTATAAATGCAATTTTACATCGCATTTTTTTGCATTTTCTACCAATCTTAAATATAAGTTCCACAGTTATTAGCCATCTGAAGTAAGGAAGACAAAAATACTTCATATCTTGAAATGATTTGTATACCCTGGTTTCACAATCCCCCCACCTAAGAACATCAAGCAAGTCTTTTAGAGATATCCATCGAGAAATGAGACATGAGGTGCGCTCTTCCCATTATGACATAAGGGTGAGCTCTTCCCATTACAACATAAGGGCGAGCTCTTCCCATTACAACATAAGGGTGAGCTCTTCCCATTACAACATAAGGGTGAGCTCTTCCCATTACAACATAAGGGTGAGCTCTAACCATTACAACATAAGGGTGAGCTCTAACCATTACAACATAAGGGTGAGCTCTTCCCATTACAACATAAGGGTGAGCTCTAACCATTACAACATAAGGGTGAGCTCTTCCCATTACAACATGAAGGTGCTCCTTTATTAACACATGTTCATAATGTGCAGTCTGAAGCTGCAGTTATTTCCCCCCCAGTAACAATGTTCAAACACGGAATAGGACATATCTTTCCTTTACCACAGACTATACTAGTAACAACAAAGTGGTATAAGATATTGTTCACAAATATTGGCCACTTTTGCTCACTGCTAGAATTGTAGGTGAGACCCCACATTTTACATTTTGCAATAATGCTAATTTGAAACAACTTTTATTTAAGGATAAACAAGCATTCTATAGAGAGCAAAAGATTAGGTGCGTATCCATGTAGGAAGTGCAAATTTTGTGATGATTTATGTACACAACAAACATTCAACTGTCCCAACACTTTGTTTAATTTGAACCCAGGTTCTATGCTGATTGTGATACTAGTAATCTGGTGTACTTGGCTACGTGTGATACATGCCCATGTTGTTACGTGAGCAAAACTACTCAGAGGCTGAAGGATCGTATAAGTAAACATCTATATGAAATATGCAAAAAGAATTAATTGAATGCTTTGGCCAAGCATGTAATAACATTTCCTGAACACCGGTTTTTGTTTAGGGTTTTACAACCAGTATATAGTAATATCAGAGGGGGTGATACCAATAGCTTCCTTGAACAACAAGAACTTCATTGGATATTGAGGTTACAAGCACATAAATATCCAGGAATAAATAACAGCATCTCTATTAAGGCTGTATTGAAGGGACTCAGGCTGAGAAAAGTTTGAATTTGTTTTCTGTGGTTTTACTGCTCAATTGATATTCAATTAGCTTTAATTGTTATGAGCTGTGGATTGGTTATATTATTGTATTTAAACTGAAGGTTTTTATTTGATTTTAGAGGATCTGATGAAGCGTACTTGATATGTTCATAGGTTAGTACTAAGCTAACTGCCCTTACAAGCCATTCTAAGGCTAGCCAATTATCCTTTGTGAGAATCAAACCCTGCACCTTGTGTTTGCAAGGCAAGTACCTTAACCATTAGGCCACTCTCCCAACACACGTGAAAGCACTTGTCCTATTTTATGGTTTATGTCAGTATTAAAAGAGACTTTTTATTGCCGTGGCTGTCCTACTGGTGTTTTGTTATCATATAAGTTTGTTTTCTAGTCGGGACACTTGGTTTTTGTTGGTGATTTTATTTTAAATATAACAGTTACAGGAGAATGAAGTTATAAGACTTAGGTTCATAGGTTAGTACTAAGCTAACTGCCCTTGCAAGCCATTTTAAGCCTAGCCAATTATCTCTTGTAAGACTCAAACCCTGTACCTTGTGTTTGTAAGGCAAACACCTTAACCATTAGGCCACCCTCCCAACCCAAAAATAAATTCCCACTGCCAGTCTCAAACCCAAGACCTTGGTAACACTAGTCTGTATGACCTACCACTAAGCCATGACTCTCTTTTCAAACATATGTTTCTACATTACATCATATAACAAATACAAATAAAATTCTCCTTTCACAGTTAAGCGATCTTATAAATGCAATTTTACATTGCATTTTTTTTTGCATTTTCTACCAACCTTAAATATAAGTTCCACAGTTATTAGCCATCTGAAGTAAGGAAGTCAAAAATACTTCATATCTTGAAATGATTTGCATACCCTGGTTTCACAATCTCTCCACCTTAAGAACATCAAGTAAGTCTTTTAGAGATATCCATCAAGAAATGTGACATGAGGTGCGCTCTTCCCATTATGGCATGAGGTGCGCTCTTCCCATTATGACATGAGGATGTGCTCTTCCAATTACAACATGAAGGTGCTCTCTTCCCATACACTACTCCTTTCAATTTTTAGACAGACCATCTAATAAAGCATGAAAAGTGCCACTCCTATACTAGATAGCCACATTATCAGACCAAGAGTTTAAAGGTCATCTATAAAGGTTTCCATTATGACTACTTTCCCTACATATCCAATTTATAGGGTCATAGTCTGTAATTCTGGTGAACTTTCTGCCATACAGATAGGGATGCAGATGCACCTCCTCCGCAGCCCATGCTAAGATCAATCACCCATACTGAGATCAATAACTTCTGCTCTTTTGTTGTATAGTATCCTGTGCTGGTTTAAAATTTATAGTGCAAGTCCATGGTAGGGTGCTCTTCTTCCTCTGAGGAAACACGGGTAAATACTGACTTCTGTCTCATGGTTGGAAGTGTCTGCTACACAATCATTTCACAAACTTATTCAGGATTAGGTAGTAGAGGGCATCCACTCAAATCCTCCTTGAGCATTAAAACTGCCTGCTCACTAGATGCAGTGTAGGCAACACTATCTGCTATATTCTTTCTGGGAAGGTCTGTAGGGGAAATAGCTATTGTATTATAGTGGGGTCAAACTTCCTCTCATACCAAGCTCTCCCTAAGACTGCCTTCACCTGTTTCTTTATCATAGAGGTAAGACTTGCCCAATTAGCTTTAACCTGGGCATATTCTGTGCTAATCCTATCACCAGCCACTCTGACACAGATAAAGCACTTCTGTCATACCCCCATGAAGCTTTGACCTTAATAAGCCTTTCCTTTTGCAGTCTGTGAAACATATCTTTGACTTATTGATTGTATTCTGGTCCCGATCGGCTGTCAGTAGCAATATTGTCCAGGTAAACAAGGGCATAATATTCTACTCCCTCTAAGATGGGACCTTCTAGCCTCAGGTATGTCGCTGGTTCATACTGCATTTCACAGGGCATTTTAGCAAACTTGTTTAACTAAAATACTTGAACAAATACTCAAATGTGTCACAAATGTTGGCCACTTCCTATCTGCAGGTGTTGTCAAAGATACCTATACATAACCCTTAATCAGGTCAACAAAGGATTGATAGTCAGCCCTACCCCCTGTTCTAAGGCTATTTTTCCTGGGCATAGGTTAAGCATATGACTATCTGACTGCTCAGTTTTCTGTAGTCTGCACAAAATCAGACACTGCCATCTTTCTTTGTCAGCAGGACTAATTGTGAGGCCCAGCAATTGTTGGATTCCTGCAATACCTCAATTTTCATTGTATCCTGTGGCTCCATTCTCAGAGCTTGTCATAATTTTTCAGGAAACCTGTAATGGGCTTATTTGATTGGATGCTGGAGTGTTATGTTCATAAGTTGTTTTGCTACATGGGTACACTCAAACTTACCAGTAAGCATATCCCCAAATCCCTGTAGTATTGCTCAGATTTCCAGAAATTGTACAGGTGATACCTTCTGGGTCATGTCAACCTGAGCTATGAAGTTGTCAGGCATTGTGCATTTAGGATATCTACCTCAGATTTATATCTAATTTCTGCTGCAACCCACAGCCGATACACGGTACCAGGTCTTTTCTATCATAACAGGGCTTCACCATATTAACATAGTACAGTTTATACTTCTGATTCCTACTTGGAAAGTCTACCATGTAGATACCATTACTGACCTTTTTCACAATACTGAAAGAATCATTCCAGGCTGCCTAGAGCTTTTATCTAACAGGAATAAACACCTTCACCTGCTGCCCTACAGATTACACTTAGGCTATAGCTGCCATGTCATACCAGATTTTAGCTGCTGTTAGTCTTCTGCTCTGTGCTCTTATGACATCCCTGTGAGCTGTCAAAGCCTAGTACTGATGTTTTCAACACTCTCCAGAAGTTACTTATTGTGGGAATCACACTCACCTTCCCATTCATTGCAGATTATGTCTGAAGTCTTCACCTGCATCATAAACCACTGGTTGCTACAATCTGCTGCAAGCAGTGGTCAGAGAAGGCTGTAAGGTCAACAGAAACCAGGCTGAAAACCTGAAAATTTATGGCAGAGAAAGTACAATGGTTCAAGGAATTACTAGAACCTGAAGAAGAGGAGGAAATAGCTGGAGCTGAAGAATGGCAGTGCCTCAAAACAGCATGTGTGAGGACTACAGAACAGATATGTGGCCGTGCCAGGTATGGAAATAAGGTATATAATGAAAGCTGGTGGTGGAATGCAGAAGCTCAGGAACTTCTCAAAAGAAAGAAATAGTGCAGGAAAAAGTGGGAGATAGAAAAGATGGACAGGACTAGGAAGGAATACTGGTTTGTTAACAAAGAAGCTAAGAAAAGTGCTGAAATAGCAAAGAACAAGGCATTAGAGGCACTCTACAAGATTCTTAAAAGTAACTTGGTAGGTGGCACAGAGAAACTATATCAGGTTGCAAGACAAAAACAGAAAGATAAAGAAGATGGTCAGAAACCCTTCATAAAGGATGCCAGCAACTACCTGCTCAGCAGTCCACAGGAGATCAAAGACATATGGGAAGCAATACTTCCAGCAGCTTCTGAATGAAACAAAAACACAGAAGCTCTGCTGTCATAGATACAGCCTACAATGAGAGAAGAAGAAGAGGAGCCTACCCTAGAAGAAGTAAGAATATCACTAAGGAAAGAAGTCAGGGAGAGCAGCAGGCTTAGATGAGGTCACAGTAGATATGGTAAAGATGCTGGGTGAGATAAAGGGAGAAATGGCTCCTGAAGGTACTTTTAGCAATGTGGAGAGAAAGGCGTTATACAGATGAATGGAGAATAAGCATACGCATGTCAGTGTCCAAGAACAAAGGGGACATTCACAACTGTGGGCAGTACAGAGGGATCAAACTCCTGTCACACTGCATGAAAGTATTGGAGAGGGTGACTGATAAACAGATACGCAGAGCAGTAGAAAGTAAGATGGGAGATATGCAGTTTGGATTCTGATCAGGATGCAGCACAACTGATCCAATGTTTGCAGTCAGACAGAGAGCTGAGAAGAAGCTAAAGATGAGGAAAGAGTTGAACTGGGCATTCCTATGCTTGGAGAAAGAGTATGACAAGGTCCCAGGAAAGCTGATTTGGACAGCACTGCTATGGTTTGAAGTCCCAGAAACATTGGTAGAATGCATGCAGTCTGTGTACAAGGGCCCAGTGACTCAAGTATGAACAGTGTTCATTCTCACAGAAGGGTTCCCAGTGGGAGTGGGTGTGCACCACTGCTGTTCATACTGGCGATGGACTACATTAGCAAACAGGTCGGAGGAGACAGGTCAAAAAAGTTGCTGTATGCAGATAATGTGGCATTACAAGCAGACTCTGAGGAAGAACTTCAACAAAGAGAGGGGAATGGAATGAAAAACTGAAGGTACATGGGATGAAACTAAGAACAGATAAGACGGTGGTAATGGCAGCAAACTGGGGAAATCAGAGAAGCTGGGAACTGAGATAGAAGGGAAGATAGTGGGACAGGTTACAATCTTCAAGTATCTGAGAGGGTTGGTTGAGGAGAAGGGAATTCTGAATGAAGGAGTCAAAGCAAGAATTAGAAGGGCTGCAGCCAACTGGCATAGAATCTCAGCTATAGTGTGTGACAGAAGAATGCCAAAACATCTGAAAAATAAAGTGTAAAAAACAGTGGTGCAACCAATACTACTGTATGGCACAAAAATCTGGGCGGTAAAGGTAGAGCAGATGAGAAAGCTAGAGGTGATGCAAATGGAGTGCCTGAGAAAGGTGATAGGATGCATACTGTGGGACTGACTAAGAAATGAAAACATATGAGCAGAAGCCAAAGTAGGTCCAATTGCAGAAAAGATCAAAGAGAACAGGTCATGGTGATTCAGGCAAATGTGCAGAAAAGCAGAAGTCAATCTGGTGAAGAAGATTTGGGATAGACATGAAGAAGGTAAGAGGAAACAAGGGCATCCAGCAAAGAAGTGAATGCAGTGGGTGATGCAAAGGTGGAGCTGCTACCCACTGTGCCATATAAGTATGCCAGACAATCAGAATATAAACTGACAATATAAAAGCACTGTCTCAGAAAAGGAACTGTTAGGCCAGCATAATATATAGGATAGGAAAACAAAAACACACAAGCTACAAATAGCAATTTGAAGCAAATTGTCAAAACAAGCAATCACAGTACAGACGTAGCATCCATTTATCATTTCCTGCTCCTAGCCTCTTACACAAACTAGTAGCCATGGTTGTTCTGTGTAAGCCTAGCATTCTCTTGTTGAAAGAGGAAAAGATTTGTGTGAATCAATGCTACCTTCTGGAGGTTCATTTCTGAAAGGAGGTGAGTGTCCTCCTCAGTCATCACACTATTAGAAAGGATCTGCTGCAGTTTCTCAATAGCATCCTCTAGCACAAAGAAATTGTCTGGTCCCCCAGAAGAAAAGGCCTTCAGTACTGCTGTGTTATTTAGTTTAAAGTACCTTTTGTTGAGCTTGTACAATTTTATTGTCCTCTGAATAGCGACACATTTGCTTATTGCTTTAACAGAATAAGCATGATGGACACAGGTTCTGTATTACTTACATACCAGCATCTTTGGAGTCCACATGCTTTATTTTTTTTAATTATATGTGGTGAATCATAAAAGTATTGGCCTTGGCATTTTAGACTTTAGGTCATATACGAGATATACATGGTGTGCCCTTCAAATCTGCAGTAGCTGTTTTAATACTCCTTTCCATTTGGACCGTTTATCTTTCATATAGACATGACAGTCCACAGCTTCTTAGCTTTCAGGAATATCCATAAATGTAATATTTTTACACTGCGTGTAATCATCCAGATCAATTACCTTTACCTCCATATATTCAATTTTGCTCTCCTAACAATATATTTTTAATACAACTCTGTGATAATTATCTCAGAAAGTTGTTCTGAGTGAGATATTACTGCCTTCTATCTGTCATTTAATGTTGGTCAGATTTTGTGATGTATTCATGCAAATTCGCTGAAGCTGCCTGCATCACAGCCATCACCACATCAAATGTCTTCTCCATTGTTTCAATTTCTGTTGGGTTATATTTGATTTGTTTATTATCTGCCTGCAATTAAACCACTTGAGAGGAAATGCCATGTGTATGCTGTTGTGATAGACTGGAACAGGGTTTTTCATCTTAACTTACTTTTTAAGCATTTGAAATTCATGCTCCACCGAAAAATATATCCAGCAAAAGTATCAGCTGTTTGACTAAGATAATAAATTAAATGAACTGCAAATTTTAAATTGAGGAGGACAGAGATTGACCAGAGTGTTCTATTACTGCTCATACTGTACCAGGTGTAGGAGAGGGAAAGCAGCTTTTAATCAATAATTATTTTTGATGGTTTGAATGGGTTAAAGCATGTACTATTTTAAGGTGACATAGATTCAACAAGTAAATGACAGTTTATATATTTTTTCAAATGTTGCTGAAATAATGTTGCTGCAGTTTACTGTAGAAAAGTTGCTGCCAAACAGTAAAGCTGTTTCACAGAATAGACTGAAACAGGGAGTAAGAAGGTCATAAAACATGCTCAGTGGATATTTGCTGTAGTGTACCAGGTCTCTATTCAGCCTGCTTCAGATTTAAAATATAGTTGCCATTACATTGTTAACGTTGAGGCCTGTTACACTTAAACCAGGATATTCTAATGCTTACTAACTTTTATAGTCCTGATATGTGACACAATAGTGTTAAAAGTCCATCATTAGTCAAGGAAAAGGTCAGACTCTCAAGGCTGTGAACACTAACGTATTGACTCTCTTAGACAAAACATAGCCAATTCTGTTTTCCTCCCCACCTGTTATATGCTCCTTGTATCGTAATCAATCTGAACTTCTCTCTATTAGCCAAACTTAAACAAAGCTACAGCAAAGTACATACATTTGTAACTAAACACCCAACAGTATAGATCACATCACTGCCTTTCTCTAAAACAACTAAACCAGCTCAAAGTAAATAATTCTCTATCTTAATCACAATTAATTACAACCTTCAAGCTGGGGCACAACCCTGAAAAATTCCTATCTCTTCACTCCATCATTTAACCTTAAACAACAAAGAGACCTCGACTCTCTACTGACACATCATTAATCTCCATAACTAAACTTAACAATAATGCAGGATACATCCTGTATTCACAAAGCATTGCTAAAAGCTGGAATATCTTCCTACTCCACTTACAGTCTGCAACGTGAAAGACTTTAAATACCAACTGAAGTGACACCTGATGGATAAAAAGCTCTGCACCCCCCCCCCCCCCCCCAGTTAAACTAGTACTAACACAGCTATATGTATTTATGCCATAACTCTGCTGCACAGAATGTAATGTACTATATTCACAACTATAACCTCTTCTATAACCTCATTTCCTTTATCATCCTTGCAACTCCTCCACTCCTTCCTTTCTTTGGGCTGCTCTAACTCTTTATTTTATCTTTCTGTTGAGCTTCGTTGTCAAAGTGAATTTCTAAGAATCCATGTCTCAAACGTATAATAACCTAGTTATTATCAGCAGCCCACTCATCATCTTTTGACTAGTGCATGGAGTGTTGTGATTATTCCCTAACGTCTGGAAAAACTGGCTGGTTAAGTACTTTTCTGCTGTCAGAAAGGTACTTAACATCGGTTTGTTAGGCACCCCTAAGTGCTGCTAAGATCAGGTGTTACTCTAAAGATTATTGCTGAAAGCTCTGTCCAGCAAAGGCTGGTGGTTGAAATAAAACAGCTTTGAAAGCTATGTAATGCTTTGCTCTGCCACACATAAACAAAAAGTGTGGCAGAATAAAGTGTCTAACAGCTTTTGAAGCCATTGATTCTTCATTTGTATACCCCATTTCTATGTTTCTGACTGTTGCTGATGTTTGTTATTGCAGTGCTGTGAGTCACTGGCTTTCAAAGTCTTTGAAAGCTGGTACAATACTTTGCACTGCTACACTTTTTCTTCTATAATGTGCAGTACATGGAGAATATAAAGATCCCTACAATGTAAAAAAAATATGATTCTGTCTCTCTGATCATAATCCTTATGTGTTCTTGACAGAGATGCCAAGAAATTCACCTCTCAAGCTTCTTGGCATTCATGTCTCAGACATATAATAAGTTGGTTATGATTGGAGACCTGATGAAAATCCTCGATGCAATAACCTTGACTTATAATTCAACAAGTTAATAATATACCAGTTCTTCAGAAAATGCATAGACTGAGTTCTGCTAGCTATAAATTCTGAAGTCTAGAGACAAAATATTCAAACTCGAGATGAAAAAAACAGATTTATTATTTTTAAACTTCATTTGTACTGAGTATGTATTTATATGTTTAATTTATACAGAACACCTTAAAAGTGTCTACCACTGATAAGTCTAAAGCAATGACATGAATGAAGATTTGTGATGTGATTGTGGGAAGCATTTTTTATGTATATTAAGCAAAAAATTATAATTTTACATTCCTAACCTAGTCATTTGTGATTCTCTGCCAGAAAATTTAAAAAAAAAATGGTCCACAGAATTCTTGCAGTGATTTTTGGCATGTATGGTATTTGATATTTCAGAAGTTCTCATGAATTGCTATGTTATTTCAAGGTATCAGTGTCCCTAGCAATAATGAAGCAGAATTTTGTCAGTTTAACATGGAGGATTAATATATTTATTCCAATAATTTTAAAATTAATTGCAACAGTCCCTATTTATGTACTAATTAGCTTGAAAAAGGTCACATGGGACGATAATGTTCTGAGATCACTCTAAAAGAGGTTCCTTTGCCTCATGGATTGACCTTGTTAAAAGGAAAGGAATAATTAAAATAGAATTCTTCCTTTGTACTTTTGTCAACATTTGATGACTTTATAAGGCATATCTAAATCAGTAGTTATGGCAAATAGAATAAAAATCATGAATATTTACTTATGAGAAAATAATTTACATGCTCTCATTTTTTTTTCTGTATGATACCATGTTAGCTCTTTGATTGGGTATTGCAATATAATGTGTGTTCTGAGACTACTGTGTTTATGAGAAAAAGCAGGGCACTTTTACTTTGATTTTTTTGGTACTACTTTGATCTCTTACACACAAACCCCTCACAATGCAAATAATATCACACGAGTGTCAGGGCATTTTGTCCCACACATCTTTGTTTGGAGGTTTGTATATCTGTTGAAAATTATTTTTTCCTGAGAAATTGTGTTTAAATGCCATCCATATTCTTCTTCTCCTTCATTCGGCTTTTTCCCCGTCAGGGGTCATCAAAGCAGATCACCTGTCTGCTCATGATTGGCAGTGGAGTTTTACAGTGCTGATGTGCCAGCCCGGTGCCCAACCTTCCACAGAAGTCACACGCACACACTCACACCTAGGGCGAATTTGAGTGTCCAATCCACCTACAGCACGTCTTTGGTATGTGGAAGGAAACTGGAGCACCTGGAGGTAACCCAGGCGACCACAGGGAGGACATGCAGACTCAACACAGAAGGCATCCCAACCAAGAATCGAACCAGAGAACCTCTTGCTGTGAGGCAGCAATGCTAACCGCTGCACCACCGTGGCCGCCCATCCATATTAAAAAGGAATATTTTTTTTTATTTTTCCAGAAGCAATAAAACAGGTGTGTTCTGAATGTCTGGGTTTATAGCTATCATAATGATACCTTGATCAAATTTAAGTAGAAAACAGTACAGAGTCGATTATCTGAGCTAATTCGGACTTAAGGTAGTTTGGATAGTCAAACTGTTCAGATAATCAAAGATATAATTGAACTGGATAAAAATATTCTAAAGTCTTTTTTTTCTGCATACAGGGAATGCACCTTTCAATACTTCATTGATTCCAGTTGAATATAGAATATTTTTCACACACAAGCAGGCCACAATATTAAAAAACACGCACAAGCGAATAAATATAACTTTTGCATATTCAGATTTTATGATTTTTCCTAGCCAAAAACTTTGGAAGGCTGTGTTCAGATAATCGACTCTCTACTGTATTCTGTTTGACTAGTGCTCATTCTTAGCAATAATTAATTATTTGATTAGGGCCTGTGCTGTAATGTTTTGCTTTCTGTGCTCATTTGTCAATGTTTTGGGGGTGATACTTGTGCTTATGAAGTTGGGGTTTGTACTCAGTCCTACTGCCCATTAGAGATTGCTCTCTCACTCTTCGACTGTTCTGTGCACTCAGAATCATATGAAGCTGTTTCAATATGTCTGCCTAAACTTGAATATAATTGTTTATATTCATGGCATTGCTTCTGCTGAGGCTAATGTAATGTATAGTAACTTTCATATTTATTTTGTCAAATATAATATATTTTTTTAGATAGTGTTGGTATCAGTTGACATATTTAATGAGTACCCATTTGTCATCCATTATCTTCTCATAATTTGTATAGCTATGTTGAAATGGACCTACAGTTAATACCTACTTTTATCCCTTCAGACATTTTTTTACCAGTCTCCCTTACACACCAAAGTCACTTTGAAACCGTGATGACTGAATAAACCAATACTAGATTAAAACTCACAGTGTTTGCAACAAGGTTTATTATGTTTTATAAGCCGATAAGTGCTTTCATCTTAAAATATAGACTTCATCATACAATATTCAATTCCTTTAAAACAAATGAAATACTGCAGCTTGAATCACATAACCAAAACTACCTCCTCCTATTTGCTAATATGTAACAATTTAAAACCATTCCATCGCAACTGTTTCAATTTAAAACCTCTGTAACAAAGAAGAAAAGTGATTACAAAAGAAGTTAATGCTTAACAATATTTTGTAGAGCACTACAAATGAAATAAAAACTTCACCTGCTGAGTGCATAACATGGTATGGGTTAAATAAGCTGTGGGCCTAAATTATGTACTTTAATACACTTACATCTGTATTCTGACTCAAAGAATGGTCATTCACCTGTCTATGTTAGACCCTAATGTTAAATTATATTCATTTAGCCTGAAAACAACTGTAATTGAGTGATTTTTGAATCCTGTTAATATGTACATTGACGATAAAAAAAATCTTGACAATAGTCATATTCTGAATCTAAAAGCAGAAGATGCAATGTAATTGACAAGTACTTCCTGCAAGTATATAAATCTACCTTGAAGAACATACTAAATATAATTAATTTGTAGAGGGAGGCACCTCTTAACTGAGACTTCTCCTGCACAGCTGTTAATTGAATTATCTGAGGTGAAACTATTAGAAACCGAAACGTTTTTATATGTATTACATTGTGTGCTGCACATATATACGTTTTTATATAAAATAAATATGACTTTCCTTATCATACAGCAAATGCAAAAATAACTTTCTTTTGGAGGGCACACAGGCAACACATAAAATCTTTGAATGGAATTGTTAATCCCATACTGACCTTTTCAGAATCATTAATTTAGAAGGAATTTTTGTGAATCTCCTCACAGACACTGATTAATTAAAACGGCATAGTTATTTAAATATCAAAGATCTTATTTATTTATTGTTTGAAGAACTGATTGGCCATACATTGACCAGGTAAGAGCTCTAATCCAAGAAGACCACTTTCAAACTAAGTCTATGAAAGTTAGTACAAAGTAGTAATACACAAACAAGTATTTAACAGTACAAATGAAGAGTATGAATGCAACATTAAGCATGCAAAACACCACAACAGCATTGTCGATGTTTGTTCATATATAGGGATTCTATCTAATACAATATCAAGCACGCAAAAACATAACATAGCAAAAATGTACCTAATAAGGAAGGGATCTAACATCAAAGTAGTTACAATTTGCTTTACAGCCTTAATGTAGGTTCATTTTGGCTATAGTGATAGGACAATAAGGTGGACAGTAGATGACAGAAAGAATGAGTAAAATAAAACAGAGGACTGGGTGCTATGAGGATGGGGAAGGGGTGAAGAGTTCGAAGAAGAGATAGCAAGGTGGAGGGTACAGGACAGAGAGACAGAGAAGAGATAAAGGTTAATATAGTTTAATGACATGCAACATGTCCATTTTAAAAACACCACAAAGGCAATGTATATTATTAGTACTGATTCTAACATCAGAATTACAACAACTAACCTTCTCATAATCTAATCTGTTTATTTATTTATTTTGGTTACTTACTGGGAGGGTAATATGGGCCTTTAAGCCTTTTCAGACATCACCCAGTTGCATAGAGGACTGTATATGTTTTTCTGAGACCTTTACAAGTGAGAATTATTTCTGAAAAGCGTGTACATCTCTAAGTTGACTAAATGATCAAACAACAACAATCAAGTAAACTCTATCCTAACCAATACAAAAAAAAATAACAATGAATATATAAAATTACAACATCAAACTTGTGGCCTGTTTCACCAATCAAATTTCAGATTACCTCACTCCTTTACAGTTACTGCTAACTTTGCATTTTAATGTCTTAATGACACAGAATGTAAAATCATTTCAAAATTAGAACAATTTGCATTTTTCTAAACATTAGTAGAGCATGTTATTTATAAACTCATAGTGTACATTTCTTAATGGCACCCTGGAGTAGTATGTCTCAGAGACATGGGCTTTCCATCACTTATATGTTCTCAGATGATACTGTCAAGGTTCTCTGTACTAACAGTCCATTTAAAAAGATGAATATGACTATGAGGTCAGTCTGCAGTAAGTAGGAAATTATCACTAACTGCATGCATGATAATTTTCCTGCAATTTATAACAAATATGTACTTTAGACAGCATTTTGATTCCTATATGTAGCCATTGCCTCAGTGGCTTCTATTATTCACTATTCTATTTTGGATAACATCAGTGGTGGAACTCATTTTTTTTTCTTTTGTAATTTTCTGACTTACCATTTTTCTAGGTAACTACCTGGGAGAGTGTCTGTTTTGAATGTATCACAGCTGTGGGAAGAAAATGTTGGTTTTAATTCATTTACCATTTATACTATATAATGAAGGTTTAGTATAATAGTTAGCAAACCTCCTTTTTGACTTCTTTTGATTAATCAAGCAGAAGATGGAAAATGTCTAGTGCTGCTTCTATTATTCCATCTGATGTTGTGATTGTTGTATATACAAAAGTATAAAATATGACATCAGATACGGAGATTTCATTTCCAATTAGCTGCTTTGTGAAGAGAGTGAAATAGATCTTGATAAAGTTGTGGTGATCTACATCAGTACCGTCTCTGCTGTGTTAATGTATCTGTTGACCATTTGGTTGAGCAAAGTGATGTTGCCATCATATATTAAGCCATTAAGGGTGTATTCTGTTATGTGTTCAGATGTTCTCTCACATGCAGTGGTAAGTACACCCTGGCTAATGAGTACTGTACAGCGCTAGCCCTCACTTACAAAAAAAAAGTAATCCCTCAGACAGCTTTACCATGCATGCAAGTAGAGGGATCCTCCTAGGTTTCTGGTCTCCATCAGAAAATAATTTATGGAATGCATTAGTTGTTGAAGGTCGGGCATTAGTTGTTGATGCTTGGCCTAATGATTAAGGTCTTTACCTCACAAAGACATGGTGCAGGGTTTTATTCTCTCATTTGAAGGAAATATTGCCAGGCTTAAAAGGGGTTGGAGGTTGGTATAAATGTTAAGGCAGTTACCTTACAGATAAAAGGTGCAGGTTTTGATTTTCACATGGAATAAATAACTAGGCTTAAAATGGCTGACAAGGGCAGTTAACCTAATACTAATATATGATCCTATAAAAAAATAAAAAATAAAAAAGGCATTTCCCAGAGGGATGCCCCTTACCCACACTCACAGGGAAAAGGGATCCTACTAAAAGCAAGCCGTCTTTTTCTTTGGCAAGCACTGGGTACACTGCTGCTAATGTCATTCCAGAACCACTCTGACTTGCCTGGACTAACAGCTTTCCCCCCACCCCACTCAGCTACTCAAAAAAAAAAAAAAAAAACATTTACTGTACCTGTAGGGGACTTGACAGAAAAACCTTCCTCCTCCTATGCCCCACCTCAGTATGTGCAACCACAAACATACATCAGACCAATCAGTGACCAAAGAGGGAATCACTCCATGAACCTCACAAACAGGGATGACAACAACCACAACCAGCAAGTCCAAAAACCCCACCCATTCAACATTCTCCATTCACTCAGAAGTTGTACCTCTATTACAGCAGTCATGACCATAGCAAACTCCAAAATTCCAGACTTACTATAAAAGGAGAGGGAAGGCCAAGCACAAGCGGAGTCAGGAATAGTTCCAAACATTGCTCTTACCAACAAGAAAGTGTGAAAACCTGATATGTTGTTCTGATATGCATCACCAAAGGATATGAAATTTGAAGATCAAAACATCTGTCATCATTCAGTGACTACCCATTCAACATTTCAGCCAAAAAAACACACTCTCAATGAAGAAACACACTCAACCTTAAAATTGCATCTGGACACCCTGTTAAATCCTGTCAGAATATCATTCACAGTTAATACCAATCAAGTTAATATGTAATATGTGCTTTATTATTACTGTCTTTAAGTAATGCTTAACTGCAGTGAAACTCTGCAGGTCCGATCCAACCCCTCCATTATAAAAGATATCCACTCACCCGGTCTCCACACCAGTCAGCATGAGACAAAGCCACAACCATACAGACCAAACAGAATGGACACTCTGAGGAATTCCATTACCCATTTCTTCAACTGTTCCTTTTTTTGTTTTTGTTCTATTTTTAACCAAAGATAGAATCACCCTCCTTAAATAAAAGCTAATCAAACATGCCACCAGGGATGACCAAAGTCCTCACCTAATAGACTGCAGACAGTCGGCTCCATGATGACTTTTCTCAGGTGTCTACAATCCTCAGATCCATCAAGCCACTGCCAAAGTGACTCCCTTGTCAAAGAAGGACCCTTGATTATGGTATGCTTATCACTCCACCCTTTCAGATCAGCTTGAGTACAACTTGAGTTATTGTTAAGCCTTCACTGTCTCCTGTTTGAGGGTTGCAGCTGGTTTTGCTCCCAGTTGATGCATCTGTAGTTTTCATTTTATTTCTGACATGCTGTTAAATTCAACATTGTTTACTAGTATCACATTTTCATAAACCACAGTCTTCCAACACGCTTACACTGAGTTTGCAAACTGTGATTATATTTTACTATTCTCAGATTGTCTCAGGTGAAACTAACAAAACTATTAGAAAAGATTTATTCTACATTAGTGCTTCTTGTTAATGGATGACCACATATTTCTTATTCTTATATCCATATGTCAATAGTGTCAAGTTGGTTTACTTGGTGTCTTATTAATCATAAGTAATGTGTACGGTGCTCTCCTTCCAGTACCTTTAAACCCCTTTGCTCTAAACACATTTTCTGATGAGCTCTAAATCTGTGCACCTTTGTCTAAAATGCAGTTGAGATTTTCTTTATTAATTCTGATCTTCTTATGCCAGTCTGACTAAATATGCTGTTGTACTCTCTGTGTGCTCACTGAATTCACAGCATTAAGTTGTGTAATTATAAACTTAGGTCTTCCTGGAAAATAGACCAATAGTCTAGTGCAACTGGCCTGGTTAACAAAGGATAAATAATAAATAAATAAAAATAATAAATATGTTCACTCTTTCCATTTTAGCAGAGCCTATCCTAGCTACATTCAGGTGATGTTCTTTTTTCATTCAGACTCAATAACATGCAAATTGTTTAAAACATGTTTACTTTCTATATTTGAATTGCACTAGTCTGACCCATAGCTAGGTTGCGGCAAAATAAGGTGGCTGCCCCAAGCATAAACTGTTAGGGGGCTTTGTCAGCAATACCATTTAGTTGGAAGATAGAAGTGCTATACCTGCAATTGTCATTCAGTCGGTAAATGCATTCATTCCTTTAAATAGCTGGTATTGTTTGAAAGAAAGAATGAATATATAACTGTAGCAAGTCAAAGGAGCTTCTTTCTCTCCACAGCTTTTTGATTAGAAGGGGTGATAATCTGAGGAAGAGCTCAAGGCACCAATTTACCTAGCTACTGCTTTGCTTTGGAAACTGATTCTTAGCTTAGTGACACTGCTCATGCAAAACAAAAAAGGGCACGCCTTTCTTCTTGCATATAACGACTAGCATACTAGATTTGATTTTTAGTAGCAGCACATTTCCCGTGCAGCTCATGGCTTTATTTTTCATCTGTATTATTATTGTAATGCATTCTCACTCTGTGCTTCGTTTTCACATCATCATTTATTTAACACTTTATCTTGAAGTCTCCTAGTTCTTTCATTAATTCTTTACCTCATTAACACCTGTTTGCTAAGGAATATCACCATCTGTCATTCTACGGACATCTTCTCCTTCCAGACCATTTACTGAAAAGTCATGTCTTAAATCCTAATTCTACAAAAATCTAAATACCGTGTGAATAGTAAATGCTATTAAACGACACAAAAAGTAATGTTATAATTAAAATGTCTTCATTATATTACATTACTAGCAGTTATGCATTCAGCATCTATATACCGATGCTATAAAACATTATAACATGTATGAACTCAGAATTGCATTTTTTCTTACCAGCTACACAAACAGTTTTCCATATCTTGGAAACTGTACAGCCTAGACATACATTGCCAGGGTCCTTTGTTCAACCAGATCTGATCTTTCACATGGCGATAACATTTATTTTCTGAGAGATTGTTTAATGAAATATTTATAGAAATATTAAAAATGCTGCCTCTTTATATAATTAACAGCATAAAAAACATGGAATATCTGTTATGATGTGCATCTTACACTAGAAGTACAAATGACAATTTGTGACATGATCTGAGGTTTCACCTAAATGACACGCAGCAGTTGGTAAAGCACTTTATTTTAGAAATATTAATATAGATTTGTAAGCACTGTATATCTTCATGATTTCTAACAAACACATGTCAATATACCAAGTATACTGCACTCTGCACTCTGCATGGATAGTGAACATTTATGTTTGTGTTTTGCTCTCTTGTTTATGAAAATGTGAATATAAATGTGAAATGTTTATGAAAATGTGAATATAAAATGTGAAAATATGTCTAGCTAGTGAGAAACAGTGATTATTAATTTATTTGTTTATCCTTTGTTGACTGGGTTTGTCCTACTGGGCTATTGGCCTTTTTTCAGGAGAGACCTGAGATAGCAATTCTACTACTATAAGAAATTTGGCCAGATCACTGGGGGATTTCCTGTACTCATCATTGTTCTGAGTGGAAACCATTTTGGAGGAGAACTTCCTGCTTTCATTCCAGGTTCAGAGGTGCCCCAGAGAAATAGGGGGCAGATAGAGAGAGAGAGAGAGAGAGAGAGAGAGAGAGAGAGAGAGAGAGAGAGAGAGAGAGAGAGAGAGAGAGAGAAGGAGATGATGGAGTGGTGAAAGAAATGAAGGAGAAAGCAAATATCAAGACTAGAGAATGTGTGCAGGATTCTGAGGAAATGTTTCAAAGAAACCTGTTTGACAGACACGAGTCAACAAATGATGGATTATTTAGTTAAAGAAATGATGATGCAGAGTGAGACAGAAAATGAAGAAGATGTTTCATTGGGGGAGAAAATACAAAAGGGGGATGCAGAGACAATCCTGAAGACTAGAGATAAGATAGAAAACAAAATCTATGCAGAGATAGTAATAAGCAAAAGTGGAGTAGTAGAAAAAAGGCAGGAGAAAATGACAAACAGAAGAATGTGATAAAGATTCAAAGTAAAGTAGACAAAAAAAATGCACAGGTATGAAGTGCTGGACGGTTTCATAGCTCCTTTGGGTGTAAAAGCACATGACATAAGAGCATTTATTCTTATTAACAGATACATTTTTAAAATGTATTTGAGACTGTTTCGTCAATGGAAAATGCTCTTGGAAAATATGAAAAAAAGCGACTGTAATCCATGGAATCATTATGTGATAAAACCATTTAACAGGGAAACAAAAAAAAATCTTGTACAATTTCAAAAAGAGATAGAAAGAGAGACTTTGAAAGGATATTTGAAAGCTTTATGTAAAGAAGTACTGAACATTGCAATTTTTATGACAAAAGGAGGTCTGAACTGGTGGCTGGGATTGTAATATTTTGTTAAAATAGAAAGAGAAAAAAAATATTCATATACCAAACATGATAAATGTGGAGGGGAATAGGGGTATTGTAAAATACTCAGACAATCCAAAACATATTTTTTTATTATTTATTTATTTATTTTTTTTTTTGGAAAAAGACATTTGATAAGTAAGTTTGACAAAAGGAAATGTTATATTTGTGGTGAAATGGGACATGATGCAAACATTGAATTAAATGTTATAAATGTAACAAAATTGGACATTTATGGATGGAGTGCAGAAATGAAAATAACAGTAAGGAAAAAGAAAGAGAAGAAAATGAATAAAGAGAATACGTTTTAGAAGTAGCAGAAATTGAAGAAAAAATAGATATGAAAACATAATAGAGGACATAGAAGAAGGTTCTGAAATAAGTGACAAAGAAGTCATAAACTGTGAGATAGTAAAAAGAAAAAAATAACTTTGTTGGTAAAAGGGTAAATGATAGAAAAGAATAAGCCATGAGTACAAAAGAAAAAAGAAAGGAATGGATGAAAAAGAATATAGATTGCTAAAGATTTTCCTTTGGGCTTGTTATAATGGTTAAGATCTTTGAATCACAGACACAAGGTACAGTGTTTGATTCTCACCTTTGGGAAGGAAATTGGGTAGCCTTAGAAAGGCCTATTAAGAAACTAGGATCGATTAGGTATGAACATATGAATCAAAGACAAAATTAAACATTTTATAGTGCTTTCTGTAAATGTAAATACTATTATGAATATAGTAAAAATAAAAGGAATTTTGGAGTAATGTTATACATATCATGTACATGTAATTTTATTAGAAGAGACAGTATTTTTAATAAATGAAGAAAGTAAACAGAGAAACTATTGGAATAAAAGATAATCTGGAATTTGGGAAATGAAAGATGTTCTGGAATGGGTGTATTCTGTAGAAATATAGTAAAGCTATTAGATGTAACTTTAGCAAAAAATTGGAGAAGTTTTCCATTGTACATTTAAAATGTAAAGAATGAGTATATAGAATTATACCATTATATGCGTATACTAACTGTAAAGAAAGGAAAGGCTTATTTCATCAGATTTTAGATTATGTAGCAGCCAACATGAATAGTATAATAACAGGAGACTTTAATTATGATTTAAGAGGAAAGAGTAGAAAGAAAGGAAATGATATAAGAAAAATGCTAGAAGTTATAAGATGTGGTAAGTTAAATCTCTGGGTAAAAAAATCATGGACTTACAAAAGGAGTATGTATAGAACCAAAATCGATTATTTTGTAGTATAAGAAGGTAGAAGATTTAGTATAGGAAAAAGGGATGGAGTTGCAACAGGATTTTCTGATCATCTTGCAATATGGGCAGAGATAAAAGAAAACCAGGTATATATAAAAAATAGGAAATGAATAAAAAGGATAAATGAAAAAGCATGGAATATTAGTAAGGCAGTTATGGAAAATCATATTACTATGAGTACTTTTTATAAAAATTGGTGTGAATGGTGGATGATATAAGGAAAATATATAAACAGTATTTTACAGTGGAAATATGATATGAGAAAATTAAAGACAGAAAAATATATAAGAACATGTATGGATACATTGGAAGATTTAAAACATAATGATAGAAAGTAATTAGACAAAGAAAAGAATTGTATGAAACAAATCAAGAAAGAAATGTAAGAACTGCTATATAAGCAAAGATATGTTTACAAGGCAAAAGGGGAAAAAGCATCACGTTACTTAAGCAGGTTAGCAAAGGAAGATGGTAGAATAATGAGATAAATAAAAATATAAAAAAGAGAAGTAAAAAGAACTCAACAAAAGATTATGAATAATGCAATGCAATATGTGCAAGAAATGTTTAAAGGAAAAAAGAAGGCAAAGTAAAAACATGGAAAGTAAAAAAAAGTTAACACAAAAAGAGAATAAATAGTTGGAAAGAAGTCTTTAAAAGAGCTAGTAAAGTATTAAGACGAGTAAATATAGATTTGGTTGCAGGCTCAGCTGGAATAGAGTATGAAATGTAAAAAAAAAAAATTAAGGGATTAGCAAAAAAAAAAAAAAACGTAATGACTTTGAATACATGGTTAAATTAAGGTTTTATGTATAAATAATTATGCAGTGGAATACTTAAATTCATATGGAGGAAGGAAGATAGATGAGAATTAAAAAAATGGAGACCAACTGTATTGAATAATAATGATTATAAGATGTTTATGAAAATAATACAAAAGAGATATGAAACTAAAATGGAAATATTATGGAAGATAGCATATATAGTATACAAGGGAATGGTTGTCAAGAACTATTAAGGATAGCTAGAGAAATTGTGAATAATATTATGAAAAAAGAAGCTAAAATCATGATAAGAGACCTTAATAAGGCATTTGACAAAACTGTACATGAAATCTTATGGGTAATATTGAAAGAATATAATATAAGTGAGAAAGTTAGGAAATTATGTATGGCTGCATATATTAATAATAAAGTAAAATATTTGTAAATGGCTGGTTAAGCCAAGAGGTATATATGAAGAGTGGTATAAGACTGGGATTCCAATAAGTTGTATACACTTTGCATTCCAATACGTTGTATAGACTTTGTATTAGTTATGAATGCAATAGAATGTGAAATAAATTACAAAATGAAAGAGGTGTGGTATATAACATGGGAAGGGTTAAGAATTCCAGTGCTATTAACATATGCAGATGACATGATAATAACTGCAAAAAAAACAAAACAAAATTTGGATAAAATAAGTAATTTGTCCAAGTGAGTGTCTAGAAATAATAAAGATGGTTTTAAATAAACAGAAAAGTAAAGGTTTATGTTACTAAGCTAATGGTCCTGGGGTCTTTACAAGCCAAGCCGTAAAAAACCTTAATACCGTTATTGACCAAGTTTAGACAATCATTGTTAGAGTAATACTGAGTCTGTCCATGAGGGGCAAAAGTGCAACTCCCAAGATGAATTTACGGTCAACCATCCAGTTGTCAAGGTTGTGCTTGAATAGGGTCATTGAGGAGCTCAGCTTCACATGGAATGGAAGCTTATTCCAGAGGAGCAGTAAGACCATTTAAATATTTCATTAGATATTACTATGGTAATAATACATATCAAATATTAGTTTAATTTAATAATTAATTGTATTTAGGCAGTTTACTTTAAGGTTTTTTAAATTGAATGTCATGTGATTTGATATTAAATGGCATTTAAACAGTTTGTAATTAATGGAGAGTTTGTTCTGATGAAGCTCATGTACATTAAAGTGAGTGAAAGTGCTTAACTAAAGTTACTTTGGCAGTCCTGTGGTGGAATGTATTGTCTCTATTTCTTCGTTTTGGTGCTTTTTTTATCTAATACTGTGTCAGTCCATGAAGGGCAAAGGTGCAACTCCCAAGATGAATTTACGGTCAACTATCCAGTTGTCAAGGTTGTGCTTGAATAGGGTCATTGAGGAGCTCAGCTTCACATGCAATGGAAGCTTTTTCCAGAGGAGCAGTAATAACTGGGAGATGTATCTGTCTCTCCAGCATGTTCTGTTAATGTGACAGGCTAGGTTGAGATCTCTGGAGTGAGTTATTCTTGTCCCACTTGATTTGCAGATGTGCAGCAATTCCCTTAGGGTAGGGTCTGAGACTGCTCTGCACACCTGACACAGGTCACCTCTCAGTAGCCTGCATGATACAGAGTACAGTGACAGAGCCATTTAGTCTTTCCAATATGTCTTGTTTGGGATGCTCTGGATTCTCTTCATAAATAACTTCTGTGGTGTCTCCAGTTATTGCAGGTGTCTGATGAGGTACATACAGAAGGGAGCATTGTACTCAATTACTGGTCTGATAAAGGCCAAGTACAGTGGAGCTATAACCTCCCTGGTCTTGGATTTGATGTCTTAATTTATGAGATGCACAATGTAGAATGCTTTTCTTACCACTACAGACACATGGTGATCGAAGATTAGATTGCTATCAACCTGTGTTTCCAAGTCTTGCACCACTGAGTTTGTGCTTAGAGGGATGCTTTCTATATCATAATTACCAGGGGCTACTTCTTTGCTAAAGGTGATAATGAGGCATTTTCTTTTTTGCATTGTTTTAGTCCATGAGTTTGGCGCCAATCATTTGTGTGAGCCAGCCCTTCCTCTAATATGTTAACGTTGTTGGGGGACATTATAATTGCACCCAATTTACAGTCATCTGCAAACATGGTATGACACAGGTCCTCTACCTTCACCTGGACTTCGGAGAAATAGATTCCAAACAGTAGAGGGCCCAGCAAAGATCCTTACAGTACCATGCTGGTAACTGGTCTACTGATAGAGGTGGACTCCCCAATTTTGACAGTGTGTGTTTTGTCAATGAGCCAGTTTGCTACTCATCTAGTAATGTGTGGGTTGATACCAAGTTGAGAGAGCTTCTTCACAATACCCAAATGTGGAATTGTATCAAAAGCCAGATAGATACCAGATCCCACTGGATTGACATCAGAAGCTAACCCAGTTATTGAAATCTATAATTTTTTTGTCTGCATTGTGGCATCATCCTCGGTGAAGGTAGAATGCTGCTTACACCTAGGGACATACCTGCCTGGGACACATAATCTGAGAGTTTGGTCATGCCTCTCTTCATACAGTTCATATTTCTTGTAGATCACAGTGGATGCCTCTGATTTAATTTAGATTCACTCCAGATCTCTGACTAAGTCACCAAACTCAGAGCAGCTCCAACAAACTTCATATAGGTATAAGAGCTGGGAATAAAGATGTAAGTAGAATTCAATGGGAAAAACAATAGAAGAAATAAAGCAAACTATCTTTTCTGAAGAACATATAAATTATCATTCAGAAAAAAATGCTTATTTATTAAATTCAGTACTGAAGAGAAAATAGCATACTTAGCAAGTATATTTATGTTGCCAACAGTATTTGAAAAGGAATTACTGCAGATTTTTTTTTATTTATACTGGGCTCTAGATTAAACCTAGTAAAAAGAGGAGTATTATATGTAAATAAAGAAGGAGGTTTAAGGGTTAGTTAACTCAGTGGTATATGCTGCTTCATTAAATTTGTACAACATATTAAAGTGGATACATGAAAAACATGAGGCATTAGTAACAAAACTGTAAATATAAGTATGATACATTTGGGGTATGGTAAAAAAAAGAGCAAAGAGAAAGTGTATAAATGAAGAAATAAAATGTTACCAAGAAAAAAACATTTTTTGTGGAAAATAAAAATTGATGATAAAGAAAAAAGTAGAAAAGTATGGTTTAAAAATGTAATGATAAAACATTACTATGTAAAAATATGGAAAAATCTAGCACATGAAAAAATGAAAGCTATAATAATAGGCAAATGGTGAAATCACTAAGTAGAATATTAAGATTTTTTGTGGAAACTGGTAATAGGTAAATTTCTAGTAAAAGGAAATATACCATATAAAAAGAAATGTGATAGAATGTTTACATCATCAAGAAGAAACTATGGAACGTGATTTTAGAATGTAAAAAAGTAAAAAAGGTAATGGGGAAAACTATGCAAAGAACAAATTTTTGAAGATATAAAAGTGGATAAAACAGACATGGATATGATTAAATATGGATATAAGTATAGAAGTAAAGAATATGTCAAAAGAATAGATAAAAAATTAATTTTATGTTGTATGGGTTATATAAAATGAAAGAATCAATGAAATCACATTTAATGGTAACTGGATTTTAGCAGCAATATTATGTAAAAATCTAATGCTGGTTATGGAAGGTGTGGGGTCTAATAGGGATGAAAATTTTGCATTGTTGTAATGGAAACAGGTTTGTATATTTATATATCTGTACATATGCAAATATTTGTAAATATGTGAGTATTTTGAAAATAAGAGTTATTTTACCTTACTTTCTTCAGTAGGTGCCATAAGATTTTTTTGCATCCACCTGAGCCCCAACCAACTCAAGCAAATGAGACATTAATTTAACTTCTACGGCGACACACTCAGGAGTACAGCACCTTAGTAATGATTGGATAATAGTGTGACTCTATGACATTCTTGGTTAACTATATTATTAGAATTCTCTTCCTTACTATTTATATCTGCCCCTTTCGTATGCTGCCTATTATTAATTGCTAAGGCACTTAGTTAAGGAAAACTGCCCTAAAATATCAGGATGTCATAAGTACCTAAGGGTGTTAAATGGAATTTACCAAAAAGGCACTATAGGGAAGAATGGGTAAACTATACTTGCGATGTCATTCCCTTGCATACATACACAGCTTTTGATAATGCCAGGTCTGGTTTCTTGAATAGCCTACTCATACTGGGATCATTTATTTTGCATCAAATCATTCTCTTTCTTATCATTTAATCCGACAGATTATGAAATTTAGTCTTTGTCTAATAAAACTCTCATCAATACTTTTCACTAATACTTGGTACTAATCTTTTAGTTACTGTCAGTCCATGCTAACTAGCCAATGCTGGTTAGTCAATTAGCATTATGGAGAGCATCTCTGAATCAAAGACACTGTAAAGCCATACAGAGCTACACACACACACACACACACACACACACACACACACACACACACACACACACACACACACACACACACACACACACACACACACACACACACACACACACACACACACACACACACATTAGCAGTTTATTTTCATGTCTCTGAATCAAACACTATGGTTGTGCAACATGTCCACACTAGTGTCTTCCCACCATTCCATTCTTGGGATAGCATTAGGACTTCTCTACACACACATGCACACTCATGCAGACACATGTGCACACCCACACACACATATCCATACAAAATAAGCATTCTCTACCTACCTCTCATTTGCCCAGGCAGATACACACACACACATGCACACACGCACACACACACACACACACACACACACACACACACACACACACACACACACACACATCAGTTCAGACATATTCTTGCCCCTCCATATATGCTCTCACACACACACACACACACACACACACACACACACACACACACACACACACACACACACACACACACACACACACATGAACATGCAAACACACACACATCCTATATATTTACCTGTATTATAACTGCTATTAGAGAAGCGAAGGATGAATGATGTGAAAAGGTGGTGTTAATTTTTTAGTCAAAGAGAAAAAAAGCCACAGTGCTTTCCAGGAAAGATCACAAGCAAATTAGAATTTGCTTCTGCCAAATAGTGCTGCATTAGCATATGGCTTCTCCAGTGACAAAACGGTCTGTGTTGCAGCCACTGCTAGGGGAATAACACTTTCAAGAAAGCAGTATATATACTGGAAAGGCTTGCTGTGATGGGGAATCCTTCCAAGTTAAGGCTTCTGCATTGTGTAAGTCTGTTTGAAGTCCAGTGCAGGTTTTTTGTAGAAAATATGTAATTATTTTAAAAGGTGTTTCATTACTCAAAATAATTCCTAAACTTCTTCCTTATTTACTCTTTTTCTTCATCTTGAAAAGCAAAAACATTATATACTTTCAAAAGATTTACTCCCTGTGACATTACAAATTGTACCATATTATTATCCTCATTTATCCATCTCTCTCAATTAAGAGCTCATCAATTTCTAAGTCTAGAACTTTCTTTTTTAATGCTAAATTACATGGTGTCAACATAGTTCTAGCTAGTTGTAAACGGGCCATCTTTCTATTGAAGGACAGAGTATTCTGAAAGCTTTGAGTAAAGATGATGTGAAAAACTATCTTTTGAACTGCAAGTTTTGTTTTCTGAACTGCAGTTGTTCAGCAAATGAAGACAAAATCATTTCCATTATGATACTGTGTAGCATTTATAATAATCATGATACTCACAAATGACACAATCCCCAGGGATGTGTCACCAGCCTCGGTGAGCTCTCTGTCTAAAAGTGCAGAAGGAGACACCACATGACAAGCATTCCTCAATAGTATTAGCCCTTATTTTTAAAGATATACTAGCATATATACATACCTCATTTTGAAGAACGTTCCTCATTTTAAGCCTTAAAATGTCCATGTTCCTTGCTGTTCTACATTGCAAGAGTTTGTTACACATTTAGTGTTGACTTCTTTAAGTAATATTTATGATAAATAATACTAAATCATATTAATTCATCAAAAGAACTTTTTGTAAGTGTAAAATAACACATTTTAACCATCCTGTGAGGTCCTTAATTGAAGCCAATGGAAAATGGTTACTACTTCTTCCATATTTTGCCCATTTATTCCACATTATCTAAGAGACTGTTATATATTTGGATGATGGAAAGTTAAGAAATATCTATATTACAGTGTTCTGCACTCTTAAAATGTGTACTGCTTTTGTGGAAATGATAACTCTTGGGCTGAGGTTTGAGGTGATGAATATTTGGGCTGTGAAAGCTTGCAGAACTGGTGGTTTTGATAGGAACAACAGACTGGTACTTGACATTTCAGAAACTAAGAGATGGTGGGCTGAAATGGTTGTTAGATCAGTAGACGTGAGAGTAGTTGTACCCATGTAATGGAAAAAATAAATATGCGCAGTAATTAATATTCCATTACCAAATGTTTGCAAGATAATGTTTTGATGATGTTCCAAGTGCAAATACTGATTTTCAGTCAACATTTATTTCATACTGTATTAAGGAGGCCTTAACTGGCAAACTTTACTCTTACTCAGCAAGATGCATTTCTTTCAACTCTGCATATCAAAGCAATTTAGTAATCTTGTCACATTTATAAGGAAAACAAGTACTTGAATTGAATAGAAGTGCTCACTGATGTTAACATATCAATCTTTAAAAGAAACACTTACAGGAACATTTCTGTAAACTGAAGAGCCCTTAAATAAGCAAAGTGTTCCATTTCTTTATGTTCTCTCATTTAATAAAATCCAGGGCTGAATCATCCAAAGGAGTTGTCTGTGAAACACATCTTTACTCTTGGAAATATATGCCACTCCAATGTTAATTATTTAGCCAATCATGTGCCCATGTACTGACTGGGAATACTAAATCTGCTGAATTGCATGCTGTTTATCTTGCATACTTACAGGTGCACTTCTATCTCCCTCTCTCTCTCTCTCTTTTTTTTTTTTTTTGCGTTTCCTTATAAGTGAATCGTGAAAGGTGACAGACAAAACAGATTAACAATTTCTAGGTTAATGCTTGTGAATACCCAAACAAACTCGGACTTCACTATTATTATAGAAATACACCCCTCCACCAATATGTCTTTAAGAAACACCACTTTCTGAATAAATAACAGTTACTGAATCTTACAGCAGGCTTGGGTAGTATTTGTCAATAACCAGAAATACCTACAATACAAAGATTTGCTGGATAAACAAAAACACATATATACTCAAAACATGAACACTCAGCCATAATCTGTAAGGTCTTATACCTGATACAGAACATAATATGCTTTCTATTTCTTTTTGTGGTACCTTTTATGTTTAGTCATTCAACCTTGTTCTTTTATTACCGATTATTTAACAGCTACTTGAAACTGTACTACTACAGAAATTTAAATCATTCATAATTACAGCTTTGTAGTTAGACAAGTTTACCTTGACTGAGAAAGATTATTCCATACATACTTATATTGCCTTACCAATAACTGCTACAATTGGCTTCTTAGGTTATCATCTGGCTATCAGACCTTTTCTGATGTTTATTTAATTAAACGAAACATCTACAGGGTTCCTTTACTTAAATATATAAATATACGAACAGTCCATTTTGCCCCTGTCTAAAGTCATATAATTGTTATGTCCCATGGAGGAGATGCTGTACACCTGACTTGACCACTCATTTTGCAGGCTTTCTTCTTAATCCTGTCCACTTTCTAGAAAATAAATCTGTTTCATTGTCTAGATAATAGGTTAGATGGTAAGGACCAGATAGCTTGCAAATTTTAAACAGGAAAGTGAATATAATGGCTGGAGTGAAAACGTACTTTGGACAATGCTGCTTATGCAAGTATTTTTTTTTAATCCTGGTAGGTATGCAGATATTATCAGCAGTGAATGGTTCTGGAGGACTAATGTTCAAGTACTTTGCACTGTCTGGTTACTAACTGTGTTTCTGTGAAATGGAGTTAAAATTAACTTTTATGGCAATTATATAAATGTATTTCTCTTTTTATTGCAATCAGGCGTATGAGATATATGCAGTTATCAATGTGGCTGTAAACCCTTCCAGATGTATAATTGTGATGACAGTTATTTTTGTGTTTTAAATCTGCAGCTAATTTTTCTGGTATTGCATAACTAATATACATTTGCATGAAGAAAGCAGGCATATTTTTCTGTGGCTGCTGTTTATGTGAAACAGAAGCTGAAATACATTACTATGGTAATTATATTTCCGGTCATGTACTCCTGTGTGTACACAGTCAACAAAGTATTCAGGCAGGATTCATAAAGGCTACCACCAAGTATACACTATGTTTACACTTTATGTACAATTTCTGAATTCAAGAACAATCCTGCCATAATTCATGTGCTGTCTCTTATCTCAGAAACGTTACACTAAGTGTAGATAGAATGAACACTTTGTGCTAATCTTTATAAATCTGGTCAAGTGACTATAATTGCTGGGCAGGGATCTGTTTATAAAAGAAAATAACTGATCTTTCTGTGTTTTTTTGTCAGTTTGAAGAATTTGGCTTTGCAGGCCCTACTAAGTATTCATATATAGTAAGCTGGTATACTTCAATGTGGTTGCAGTATTTTTTGTGTGAGACAAACATGAAATACCCAAATGTGGCCATCATTATGCTTACTGCAATCATCTGAGATGCAGACAGACAACAAACTGGCTATAATTTCTGAGCATGGGTGCTGTCTTTGGTCAAAATTGACCATGCTGTTGTGATCAGGTTAAGCAATAAACTAATCTGGTTTTGTAAGATGTATGGATTTAATGTAAAGTAAGTTGGACTATTTTACTGTATTCATATTGTTTTAAATAAGAGTAAGACATCTGATGTATACATAATAAACTGGTTGTAATTGATGAGTACTGAGACCATCTGTGGGAAGTACTGATGTTTTTTTTTTAATTAACAATGGAGCAGCAAGCAGCACAGTCATCGAATAACAGTTAATTCTCAGGTTGGGTTCTTGTCTAGCTTCCTTCTGTGTGCAGCCTACATGTACTTCCTAACTCTGTGTAGGTGTTTTTTCAAGGTGAGCTGGTTTCTTCCAACACCACCAAGATATGCCATAAGTAAATTGACATTATTTATGTCTGGTTGTAAATAAGCATGCAGCAAGACAGTGACTGTGTGTGTGTGTGTGTGTGTGTGTGTGTGTGTGTGTGTGTGTGTGTGTGTGTGTGTGTGTGTGTGTGTGTGTGTGTGTGTGTGTGTGTGTGTGTGTGTGTGTGTGTGCGTGCATGCATGTGTGTGTGTGTGTGTGTGTGTGTGTGTGTGTGTGTGTGTGTGTGTGTGTGTGTGTGTGTGTGTGTGTGTGTAGAAAAGTATCACATATTTTATCTGTAGTCACACTCAATATCATTGGCAAACACATACAAAACTCACATGGCTATTAGTAAAAAGAAAACAACTGGGCAATTATTTTTCAACTTTCAAAGCATCTGGGGCCCTGGTGGATCTTTTTGCTGGCTTAGTAAGACAGGCTCATCTTCAATATCTGCCCCAATCCCACATATTCTAAAATCAGCCTTGCTAAGAGGCATACAGACACGATTAATATAGCATATGAGGGGGACTGGGGAGCATGGAGAAGGTTGTTATAAATTCTCTAAAAGCAAAGTGCTGTCTGGAGTATTAAGTAAAACACACTACAGAGATCTCTATGTTTTCACTTTCATTAGTATCAAACATTTTATGTGTATACAAGTGACTATCTTTTGGGGGAAGGGGTATATGGGCATGCTGTGCATACGCATCAGATAGCAAAAAGTCAAAATATATTACTAAGACTACTTCTTCTCTTTCGGCTGTTCCCGTTTGGGGTCACCACAGTGGATCAGCTGTTTCCATTTCTTCATGTCCTCTGAATATTGCTCTGTCACACCAGCCGCCTGCATGTCCTCCCTCACCACGTCCATAAACCATATCTTAGGCCTTCCTCTTTTCCTCTTAACTGGCAGCTCCATCCTTAGCATCCTTTTCCCAATATACCCAGCATCCCTCCTCAGCACATGTCCAAACCAATGCCATCTCACCTCTCTGGCTTTGTCTCCAAACCGTCCAACCTGGGCTGACCCTCTAATATACTGATTCCTAATCCTGTCCATCCTTGTCACACCCAGTGCAAATCTTCCAGCTCTGACTCCTGCCTTTTTGTCAGTGTCACCATCTCTAACCCATACAACATAGCTGGTCTCACTACCCTCTTGTAGACCTTCCCTTTCATTCTTACCGATACCCGTCTGTTACAAATCACGCCTGGTACTCTTCTTCACCCACTCCACCCTGCCTGTACTCTCTTCTTCCCTCTCTTCCACATTCACATTTACTCTGAACTGTTGATCCCAAGTATTTAAACTCATCCACCTTCGCCACCTCTACTCCTTGCATCCTCACCATTCCTCTATCCTCCCACTCATTTACACACGCATATTCTGTCATAGTCCTGTGACCTTCATTCCTTTCCTCTCTAGAGCATATCTCCACCTCTACAGGGTCTCCTCAACCTGGTCGTTACTCTCACTACAGATCACAATGTCATCTGCAAACATCATAGAAATATATTACTAAGACAATTAGTTTTTTCACTTTTGTGCCACTCTGACATTAGCAGGCTATACAGAATGTGGTTACGTTTTGGAGGTAAGGATGAAAAAAATTACTATGTATATTGTATGCACACAACTACCTGAAATATATGATCATGTCCATTTTTAATTTGATTTATATTCCAATCTAACACTAGAGGGGCACATAGAGGGAAACTATATTTTTGTAGCGGATGTGGAGGCATTCATTATACATTGATATGATTTAGGCAACTTTTCAGTCATTTGCTTCTCAATTTGGTAAGTCTTTTTGTTTTATCATTGAACATTAATCCTTGGACATAACTCGTTTCTTGAAAAAAAAATTCCTTCTTTCCTTCTTTAGTTATGATTTTTGTTCAGTCCACTGTTACATCAAAGGATATGAAAAAAAAACATTTAAAATATACATCAGAGCATCTAGGCCTCTGTGATCCCCTGCATTAATTCATTTATTTACTCTTCAGATATTTCAATGCAGTTTTGGCTATTTAGTTTGTGAGTGTATGTTGAAAGGATGGAGGAACAATAAAGCAAATAGTTGAAAAAGATCTAAAATGTACATCAGATCATTTAGAAACATGGCTTTCACTGGGTCTTGTCACCGCCAGACATCTGCATTAACTCAGTTATTTCCTTCTCAGTTATTAATAATGTTTTACCCAGTTAGGGTAAGTCAAAGGGTTAAATGAAAAATCTGAAGAGTAAAATAAGGTGGTGAAAAACAAGAACAATTAATCTGAATAGTAAGAAAGATAAAGGCAGTAGGGATGTGCAGATAGGTTCACAGGTAAGTTCTAAGCTAACTGCCCTTGTGGGTCATTTTAAGCCTAGCCAATTTCCCTTCCAAAGGTAAGAATCAAACACTATACATTGTGTCTGTTAAGTAAACACCTTATCCATTTTACCAACCCCTAGCCAGATGCCAAGTGACACTGGAATCTGGTATGGGAAGGCTGATGTACAGCAAGATCATGCTAAACAATGCAGGCGTATCCATAGGGCTCCATTCCATCTAAGGTTGGCCCTGACAACACACCACACAATGTCATCTATTTTGCGCATTGCATATGCATTGCCATTCTTGTATGAATGTCAAAATGTTAGTTTCCATTGTCAATGGCAAAGTCATTCAAAGGCTGAAAAAAATCAGATACTTTAGTCTTGGCTATGAGAAAACTAAACACTTATTTTCTGTCATGCTAAGCTCATAAACAAGTGGACTCTGACATTTCTTCAGCCTGTACAGTTCTTGTGTCACTTACTAACATGGTTCTTGGGGCAGAGTAATGGCACGGTGCAGCGGTACCCCTAAGAAGTAGAAACACATCCTTTTTGCATGCTCCCCATAGACAGTGAATGGATTTTGTGACAGTGAGTAAAATTACTCATTATGATTCAGAATGTTTAGCTATGCAGAATATAGACTGCATGGAAGATGAGCAACATGGTGGTAGTAGTGAGAAATTCAGTGGATGAAGGGAACCACTGAGAGTAGCAGCATAGTGTGTGTCACTTTTTTCAGTGATAATTTATCAACAAGGATAAGGTAAAGAATGGTGTACGTTGACAATGTCAGAAAGCTCTCGAGCACAACGTATACATTTTTGTTCTACTTTTAACACAGAAAGGTATGGCCATGCTTGGAGCAGGGACAAAAACAAGTCATAAGGATTGTGATGCACCGCATTGTTGTAACATGATGTAAGCTTCCCATTGTGATGTGTGTTTTCTGTGTCGTGTTGTTGAACTTCTTGGAGGACATTTCTGATACAGACTGGAGATCATCACAGCATCAGTTACACAAAAACTGCAATGACATACATTTAACCTATTGCCTCTCAGATGTTATATGTACAACAGTCCAATGATCAAGCACAAAACTAAAACTAATGGCAAAACATCTCCCGACTGTAAGTAAACTTTGTTGATTTCAACATAATAGCCGCACCAAATGTCTGATTCCAAAAGACTTGCTGTCAGCGTAAATAATCACTTACACTGACAACAGACTAAAAGCAGGTCTTCTGGAATTTGATCCCTGGTGTAACCCTTTTATAGATAGACCTTACACAGAAGTGAGTTACTTCCACTAAGAACAAGCCTTTCAGAATCAGGGAAGACGTTCACTGAGAGCAACTGTTTTGGAATCTGGCCCCAAATCTTTGGCAGATTAACTGAAAATATATTCACTGAGATTGACCTAATTTATACATATGTATATATATATATATGTACATCTATCTCTAATAGGTGTAAGCATATGGAAATATCCTTCTGATCATTTATGCAAAATGTGCATTCATGCTGTATTTTCATAAGAAGTTTGACTCACTAAATTACAGTTTTCATATACTGCTCACTAGATATATTTTGAACTTTTTTAACAACTCTTTTTTTTTTGTGAAATTTTGACTAAAGACATTGCATAAGCACTGTGACAATTCACAAGTGACTGCTTCATCTCCCTGTCAGCCTCGATGGAATTACTTAAGGGGGTTATGTTCTCTATGTTTATATTAAGTCCTGATCATGAGACGTCTCTGTAACTTTACATAAAGCTACGTCCTTCCCATAGTCAGCTGATCTGTAGCATGTATTTTTTGCTGCCTCTTCTTATCCCTTTGCTAGGTTTTATGCGAAGAAGACATTTGTTGACATTGTCCTTTGCATTTGAAGTGACAGGAGAACTGGAGCATGATATAATGAAAAATCCAGAGCTACATTAAGCTTTTATTTTCCCTCTTTGCCTTCATTATTGCTAGCCCAGCCCCCATGCTCCATTAACGCTGGGTTTGCCAGTTAACTCCTCCCCTCCAGCCTTTACCAAGTATTTCTCAGGCTGATCATGGATCATAGCTCTCAATCTCTTAGCATAAGAAATTTGGACAAAGTCTAAAATAATGGGGGGGGGGGGTAAAGGCCCTAAAAGAGGGACATATTTTAAGTATTGCTCTTATAAATTTAGAAAGATGCTAGAAAGACAAGTTTTATGTTAGCATGCATTTTCTGAAAGATATGAAGTCTGAAACCCAAATGAGTATCATTATATAGTGACTTAATTTCTCAGTGATGTGCCAGAAAATCACACATTTTATAAGGAACATACCAAAAATATGAGGCAAAAATCCTGATAATCTGCAAAAATCTGGACTGTTGAGAGGTATGTCATAGATCCTCAGGCTTTCAGGGGTTAGGCACACTTGTGCAGCCATCCAGGAGGATCTCTTATATGAATGACTCATTCCCCCACCCTTCCTTAGAGGTAACCTAGTATTGCCTTGGTGGGCATGCAGTTTGAGCAGGTGCTTTATCAGTGTGCCTCTGCAGCAGCTCATTCAGGCCCACCTTCCACCCTTTGACCATGCCTCCTCTAGTGACCTCCCCTGCTTCCACCAAAGATCATCACAAACAGAGATTCCCACCCACCTCCTTCCCCCAGGATAGGCATGCCCATCCCTTCCCCTTCCCTCAGTCATACCTCTCAACTATCCAGATTTTCAAAGAATGTCCACATTTTTGCCTCATATTTTTGGTATATTCCTCATAAAATTTGTAGTTATCTGGCAAATCAGTGAGGACTGATGTCACTAAATAATGACAGACATTTTAGTTTCAGACTTCATATCCTTCAGAAAATGCATACTAACACAACAACTTTTATTCTAGCAACTTTCTAAGTTTATAAGAGCAGTATTTAAAATTTGCACTTATTTTTGGGACATTGTCCCCCAATTATTTTTGGCTTTATCCAGATTTCTTGTGATAAGAGGTTGAAAGGTATGCCCTCAGTCAGTCACCTGAGCTGCTTATTAAACCCAGGTCACATGGGTCATAGTCAGATCTTATTTAAACATCTGCTTTTTAACATTGATTTCACACAAAATGTATGACTACTTTATACGTATATATATATATATATATA
>NC_056732.1:313680350-313692850 GCF_019279795.1 Protopterus annectens
AATTTATTATGTATTGTTGTCTGTGATGTCATGAATATATACATTAATCTAGGTAAAATGTTCATTTTGATTATTGATACTTTGGCCAAGAATGGTAGTTTTAGGTTATTCCATCTTTTGTAGTCTTGCATTATATTTTGCCATTTAAGGTTTACATTGTGTTGGTAGAAGTCTTTGTTACTCTGGAAAAAAGTAATTCCCAGGTATTTAGTTTCTTCTTTAATTTTTATTGTGTTTAACAAAAGTATTAGTGAGATGAGTTTGGGTGCTTTTAGGGGGAAAATATTAGTTTTATTAAGGTTTAGTTTGTAGTTAGACATAGTCGAGAAATGTTCAATTGCAGCTATTATTTTGTTTATATCTGAATTTGGTGTAGTGCAGTATATGTTCAGATCATCTGCAAATGCAGTGAGGTATATTTTGAAGTTGTGTATTGATGGATGATTGTGATATGTATTTTGTTTAGTGTATAGGAAGAGTGGTTCTAGGTATAGGTTAAACAGGAAGGGTGATAGTGGGCATCCTTGTCTTCTTCCATTTTTTATTAGGATCCTATTTGACCAAGTTTTATTTATATACAGAGATGTGTATGGGTTGCTATAGAGAGTTTGGATGATCTGAATTAAGTTATTGGGTATATTAAAGTAGGGTAGTGTTTGGAGTAAGAATTCTAGATTAACCCTATCAAATGCCTTGTGGGCATCCACTACCATTGTGTAGATGTTGATATTGTATCGGTTAGGGTAGGATATTAGTGCATCTAATGTTAATGTATTGTCACTAGTCTGTCTATGTGGTGTAAAACTGGATTGTTCTGGGGAGAGGATTTTTTCTATCAGATTTTTCATTCTGTTTGCAAGTATAGAGGTAAATATTTTAGTATCTATATTTAAAAGGGAGATGGGTCTGTAGCTGTCGGGGTTTTTGGGGTCTGTGTGTTCTTTTAATATAAATATAGTTTTAGAGGCATTAAAGTGGATATCATTTATTTTATAGTTTATTATGTAATTCAGTGTATAGTATAGTAGTTTGGTTATCAAGGGGGAAAATGCTTTGTAAAATTCTGATGTGAGTCCATCCGGACCCGGAGCCTTATGCACTTTTAAGTGTTTGATTGTTGTAATAATTTCACTGATGGATATCGGCTCAGTTAGTTTTTTTTGTTGGTCTAAATTGAGTTTAGGGAATTTCAGTTTTTGAAGAAAAAGAGTTCTATCTTCCTTTGAGGTTTGTAGTATTTGTGCTCCATATATTTGAGAGTATATTTGTTCAAATGTTTTAATAATGTCTTCATTTTTTGTGTAGTTTTTGTCTCTGTAGTTTATTTCTGATACATTGGAGGCATTTTTGTGTTGGCAGATAATTCTGGCCAGAGCTCTAGATAGTATTTGAGCTTCTTCTGCATAAGTGGCTAACATTCTGACTTCATAGAAAGATAGGTTCCTGGTTTCTAACATATATAGATCCCTTTGCAGTTTTAAAAGTTCTGCTTCTGTTTGGTTCTTAGGGTTATTTATTAGTTCTTTTTCAAGATGCTCTATTTTCCCTTTCAGTATATGCTCCTCTTTCAGTTGTATTTTTTATAGTATGCTGCTTTTTTGATAAACAATCCTCTGATTTGTGCTTTGGTTGCAGCCCATTCTATGTCAGTTGGTACTTGGGAGTTAGAGATATTTGTAAGAGCTATTTTTAGTATTGCTTCTGTTTCTTTTATTACATCCGTTTTGGAAAGTAAATTAGGGTTTAATGACCAATTATGACCCCTATTCTCTAAATATATCTTTTTGTCCCAGTTAATGTTCAGTGTGATTTTGGAGTGATCTGAAAAGAACCTGGTATGTATAGTTATTGTTGGGTCCATGTTAATAAATATGTCAGAGATTAAGAAGAAGTCTATCCTTAACCACATTTTGTGACATTGCAAATAGAATGTGAATTTCCCTGTTTTATCTGCACTGTTCCCATGTTTATAAGGGTCATATAGTTTGAAATCTTGTTTGAGTTCATTAAGGGCTAATGTGGCTTGTTTATTATGTGATTTGGTCAGATTAGATTTATCCTTTTCTGGGTTTTGATATGTATTCCAGTCACCTCCAATCTCTAGGTAGTGATCTTTAAATTGGTTTAAGGTTGGGTATAATGACATAAAAAAGTATTGTTGGTTATTACAGGGTGCGTAAACATTAAGTACCATTATAGGTTTTGGTATTGTAGGACTATTAAATGTTACATAGCACCATCTTCCCTCCTTGTCAGCTTTGGTTTTAAGTATTTTTTTCCTTAAATTGGTTTTTAATTATTATGGCAGCCCCAGCACTGTTTGTTTTCCCCTCTGAAGCTATGATTTGACATCCATTTCTTTCTGCTAATTTCTGCCCATTGATCTGCAGTCAAGTGCGTTTCTTGTATTAGTATGAGGTTGGCTGTGGTTTTTAATGTAAGGTGTAAGAATAGTTTTCTTTTCTTCTTGTTTTGGAGCCCTTTAACATTCCATGATTCTATTTCCCACATTTATTTATTAGGTGTATTCCTTAGATATGCCATGTATATTTGTTTTGTTTTGTTAGTTTTGTATGTGTTACTGTGTGATGGTTTAGGAAAGCATCTATTTATCCCCGTCCCTACACTGTGCCTAACCACTATATCCCTGGACCAGGAATAATCAGGGGGGGGGGAGGATGAAGGTTCATTATATGGTTTACCTTTATGTCTAATCTTGGAATGTGTTTTCTTTTTAGATATAGATTTACTCCATAGTATCCCCCCTGTGTTACTATAAACAATGTGGACAAAGCTGAACAAACTAGTTCCCTCAGCAAACACTGCTACTTAATATCCTTAGCCTCTTCCAACATATTATTTATACAGTGATGGTATTGCATTTAAGGTACAGCATGTATTGTTTTTGTCTTGTGACTAATTCTTTCTAATAGTATTTTTAAAACAGCATATTAATATACATTCCTCAGTAAATTATAGCAATATGTGTACCATAGTAATATTGTTAAACAATCAATCTTGTCATTTTTACATTTTTCTCTCATTTGACTTCTTTTTCCTTCCCTTTACTTATTCAGGTTTCGGCCTTCTTTGGTGCCTATAGTGATGTTTTTCCACATCAATCTGTGTGGGTTATAAAATATATACTTGGCACCTATTTAACAGAAGTAGGAAGTATAGAGAGACAAAAAAAAAAAAAAAAACAGCTTAGCCAAACAGTCCTTCTGCTATAGTTGACATATTAAGGCTATATTTATATTATCCCAGGATTGTTAGGTTATTTTACTAATTTCCTGAGATTACTTCTCTCCAGGATCTTTTAACACATTTCTAGTATTTACATAAAACATTTAACAATTTTTTCCCAATATTAATCTATGAGCTAGCATAATTCTGACAGTTTATTTCTTGCCTATTATTTAAGGCTGGAGTTTCATTCACCTACACAGTACTGGGTGTACTGTTTTAGTGAATGGTTCAGTTCAACAGTACCTTATTTCTTCAAGGTTTTGCTTGCAGGTTGGTTGACATCTATGGTGCAGCTTTCTTCTTTTAGCTGGTGCAGATCAATTTTCATTTTTCAGGCAGTAAGATCCTTTGGAGCTTGCTGAAATCCATTTTGTCTGACTGTTTTTAATGAAGCCATCAAAAGCCTAGGGGGACTGAATTTGCAAGCCAATATCCGAGATGGGAACTTCCTTCCTATATTTGTGCATCGGAAACAGCAGTTCATTTTTAGTTCCCACCCAGGCTGTACTTCCCTTTCCTGTGTTCCTCATGGCTCACATCAATGACCCAAGGGCCTAGACAGCAAGGGGAAGATTTCAGAGTTGGATACCAGCTAGAGTGCTCATGAATGGGGTCGTTTTTTCATCCAAGGGACCTTTATCTTTTTTTGTGAATTTATTTCACTTCTGAAGGTGGAATTTGCTTGAAAACAGCCATGAATGTCTCTTTTGCCTATTTGGGGTTAGCAACCATGTATATAACCTCTTTGATGTAAAAGATTAACTGATTTGGATATTTCATCTGGAATTTGATTTTTTTTTTCTATTAGGAACCTGCAGTATGGAGATAGTAGTTGTCTTGCTTGTCTTATTTGTATTGGGAGGTCTTGAGCAAAGGAGAATTTATTATTATTCCAGGTGAATGTGCCTTTTTTCTTTGCTGCCAGTATGATTTTATTTACATCTTGGTAGTTTAATATTGTAATATAGACAGGTCTTGGTTTCAGTGATGTTTGCATTTCCCTCAGGGCTCTGTGGGCTCTCTCTATTGTTATTTGCAGCATTTCTTCAGATTCCTCTAGGAGGGAATTTATTATTTGCTTGATTGTTGGTATTAGATTGTTATGAAGTACAGTTTCAGGTATTCCTCTGATGATGATATTGTTCCTTCGAGATCTTGCTTCCAGGTCTGTTAATTTTGCTTGTAAGTTTTGTATTTCTTTGTCATGGGCATCAGTTTTTTGAGACATAGAGTCTATTTTTATTTCATTTTCTATTATTTTGGACTCAGATTTTTCCATTCTGGATATTATTTGGCTGAATGAGTCACCAAAGGTTTGAAATTGTAATGATAAGTCCTTTAATGCTTGCTGGATAGGTAATAAGGCAGATTTTATGTCTTCCAGATTAGCTGGCTGGTCTGTCTTGGATTTATTTGTATTTTTAGAGTTGTCAGTTGGTTTAGTTGTCTTTTGTCTTTTCGAAGTTGTGTCTTTCTCAGGTGAGGCTAGTACTGAGAATTTGGTCTTAGTTGTTGTTTCCATATTATTTTGACATCTTGCTGTATAGTGTTTTACCAATCTTGCAGTCAGATGCAGGGCCTTAGTAGCACATTGCTTAAGCTGTTATTCAGAAATCTTAGTTAATCCTGCTGTTTCTGAGCTGAATCTGTCACTTTTTCTTCCTCTTTTGTTTGCTGGATGATATTAGCAGTAAATATCTACAGTTATTTCTGTATTATTAATTCTGCATTGCCTTCTGGGTTTGTTTTAATACAGGGTATATCGAGACCTAGGTGATAGCAGTGCTCACAGAACAGTGGCCATTTTGAACCTGTCAATTCAAGAAATAATGATTTTTCTGAATCATACTAAATCAGTTTCAAAGAAAAGATCAAGTGGAATGTGATGCAGCCTTTGTTAGGGAAATGTTGCCATAAACATCCCCCCCAAAATGATAAAGGGGCATTGTTATGCAAAGCCTACTAAGCAGTCATACCACTTCTCTGTGTTTGCTGCAAAGTCATGTTAGCATTGTTTAGAGAAACCACAGAAAAAAGTAAAATAATATTACTAGCTTTATGGGCATAGGATAAATTTTGCCATGCCAGAGCATAAAACAAATACATGTATGGAGTATGATAATATAAAGCATGTACATTTTATTTGTACCATTGGTGAAGCAACCTAAAGGAAAAAAAAAAAACAAGTTAAGTACCACCATCATTAATTCACAGACTGTTTCCTAGACTAAAACCAGTTAAAGTGGCTGGCAACAGTCTCAGTACTTAATATCTAACGTGTGCACCAGAATGCAGGCACCACCCAGACTCCACAACAGCAAGTCAACAGTCAAAGAGCACCACGTAGCACTTGTAAGAAAAGTGGCTTAAGTAGTTCCCTGTGGAAAGGTGCCATGCAATCCTGTCTCTCTAGTAATGGACTGTAGTATTTTATATATATATATATATATATATATATATATATATATATATATATATATAGTTTATCGAAGACTAAGCAGGCTGTATGCATATAATAGCAGTATATTTTCTTAGTATTTGTTCTGATCTTTGCTGTCTGTTGCATTTAGTTTTGTAAAATGATTAGCTAACATGGCAATCAAAACACAGTGACCTTACTATCCTCATTAGCTGAAGTCCACAATGCTATACAAATACAGAATTATCTCTTGACTTTTGCTGATATTAGTAAGAATGCAAAAATGCTCACATGATGTTCAAAAGAATATGATGCAGATCCCGTCCTGCCTGAGTTTACTGACTATTTTGAAACTCAGTTTAATTCAGGTAAAATAGCTAGTTCCATTTTCTTAGATTGCAAAATAGTTTTGATGCAGTCGGTCACAGATTGCTAATACTTTGACTTTAGCAATGTGGCATAGCCATGAACTGCATGACCAGGTTTAGAAACTTTTTTCATTGTGCGAACACAGACTTTTACATGGCATAAGGTTCTACTGCATTTAAGATTGATTATGGTTGTAATTCCAGAAGTCTGAATTCTCAGTCCTCTGCTGTTAGCTTTATTTATAAAAAAAAAAGTGTTTACAGTGTCGTCATTCCAGATCAGTGTAGTATACAGATGGCACAGCATTAGTCTGCTCAACTATACCACTAAAATAAACAAGTCAACTGCAAACCATTTTCACAAAGACTCAAACCTGATTATGTCTGGGCTTAACATGGAGGTTAGAAAATGTAAAATGTTGCTTTTCTCGTCCATGTTATTGACAAATGTATACTGTACCATGATGAAGATATGGTTAAGCAACTGACATAAATAAACCTGACATTCACATATATGTGGTAAGAGGCAAAGCTCGATACAATGTGTGGGGGACATCAAATACACCATCCAGGACTAGTCTTTTGCTTGAGTGTGTATAAAATAAATTCTTATATATCAGTGTATCATTCTTAGTTAGTGGCACACATCATTACATCAGAAAGGATCAATGAAACCTTACTGAAACAAACCCAGTGAGATCATTTGTGGGCACTACCAAGGACACTGAGGGTAGGGAAGTCCTACGTTCCTTCTGCTGTTGAGTATTGACTAATAAGGAGTGTTTGCACAGAAAAACTGCCAATAATTTCTGATCAATGAACTGTGAGTTGACCAACACACCGAAACGCATATATGGCCAACATATCCTATGTCATCAACTATGCTGCCCTCACTAATTTTTTATATCCCTAGAAAAGAAAAACTGCCAATTTGAAATTATCATGCCCAGGTCCTAGGCATTGACACTAATGGAACAAAGCCATTATCCTTACAAGTAATCAAGATCTTTATATATTGTACAGGGCAAAATTCATTTCCTTTCCAACTAGGTATGATGAGTTACTGCCATGTTACTTATTACGTTGTCTATTCTGTGCTTCATTCATCATTAATAATCTTCATTATACTCGATGCAAGCAATCTGAGTAGGCATACATCTGCACCAACAAGTTTGCACCCATCATCTATAGCTCATTATCTGCTTATGTAAAGAATTCTGGGCTGAAATTCAGTTAGCATATCTCCTCACTTCATTTGAAAACACCTCAAAACATTTTAATATAAGCTAGATAAGTGCCCTGTCTTGCTCTATCTTTCAGTCTCAGATAAAATATTCATCAATGATTTCCCCAAGGTTATACACCTCTTGATACATTTCATCTTAACTCCTCATAAATTGCAGAGTCATATGACTAGCCATGAGGACTGTACTGTAGGTGTTGAACTTAAACCAAGATGAGGCAATAATATAGCAGTTTTATTACAGGTTATCCATTTGAGTATGTAGCCTACATCATCTGTTTTGAGAATTATCACAGACATAGAATTCTGGGGACGATAAGGTTGTATATTATCTTGACTGAAGTAGTAGCATAAACCTCTGCCTTGAGAAGGATATCTTCAAAACAATAATGACATAATGAAAACAAAATCTTATGGTGCACTACAGTTAGTACAGCAAGAAATTAGTTAACTTCAGAATCAACCCTTTGAAATTGTCCAGAAAGGTAAAAGAACAGCCATTCCAGGACCACATTGCAAGTATTACAGTAGTGCTGCAACGTTTCTAGCAAGATCCTGTGATCAACTGTATTAAAGTCTGACGAGAGATGAACCCTAGTGAAGACATTCTCAATACTATGCCTTGTCAAAAACTGAGATTGCGATAGTCAGTAATGCATGTCATCCACTTTGAGACAGGAATGTAATGGCATGTGTTTACTGAACAGTACTTTGAAAAGAATATTGAAAAATCTACTTTCAAAGACTTTTAACTTTGCACTTTCCCAAATGTTGTGCAACAGTGAAATATATATATATATATATATATATATATATATATATATATATATATATATGAATATATATATATATATATGAATCTGCTTCAGTAGATTGAAATCGAATCCACACATAACCAAAATATACAAAAGTGAGAAGAGAAGAATGAACATTTAGAAGATTGACCAAAAAAATTCCTTGTTTCCCGCCTTTCTAAGCTAGTATAGTCTAGTTTTCAGGCTAGTGCTGAATTCAGGGCTGTGATACTAGTTTATGAGTTGCCCATACCTTAATTGGATAGAAGGAAGTTTCTCTGTTCACCTGTGAGAGAGGGGAGCTTCGAGCAGCCTATCTGTCCCTGGAGGAGTGGTTCCAGCCCAGAAGTTAGTAGTTTATTGGCCATTTTGGGCTAATTTCTATCTCTTCATTTCCCTACTATAAAACCGCGTTTGCACGGTTTTGCACACCGGGCAGTGCTGGTTAGCTACGATTATATTATTTCTGGCTCCACTAAGTCTCATCTTCAGTTTGTTTCCCTTGAAATTAGTCTAACACTCAACATAAGCACTCAAAACGTATCTTACAGCCCAGCACTTGCTCAGACCTAATAGCAAGCACTAATATACCCTGACACTGATTGCCCAGCAGGGCAAGGCTCTTTATTCACCCCTCACCAACCAAGCGACTAAGCAGCTCACCCTACTACTCAGGTATGACCAAAGGGCAACTTCAGGTGCACTCTCCAGTCCAGCTGGTGAATCTGGGTTTCCTGAGGCAATGTTACAACTGCCTCATGTACACAGACAACCCCCTCCTACCACAAAACACTAACATATGCGAGACATGCAATTATACAGCCAAACTGGAAGCTAAGCTGTCTCCATCCAAGACTGGAACAGACAGTCAAGAGGAGAAGGTTAACACTTGCACCACAACTCCAGCCGCACACAGACCTACTAAAACAGCACTGGCAAAAAATACACATAAATACACAAAATCATACTCGGGGGCTCTAAATAAAAACCTGCAAAAGCATCAGAGAACTCCAAAGCAGACACCCAGACATCCTGCACTTCCTGTCACAAACCAGACAACACAAAAAACACAAAATCAGTGTGCCACACAATCACAGCCCTTAAGGTGAAATAACATACCTAACACACTAGTAATAGGTGACTCTATAGTCAGGCACACTGACATCCCACTCACTAGGCTGGACAAGCAGAAGGTTACTGTTTGTTGCCTGTCAGGAGCCAGAATCCACCACATAACACAAGCACTCAGGTCACTCCAGAACAAGTACAAATATGACTCTGTCATTGTTCATGTTGGTGTAAATGACCTGAGACGTACCTCCCTGGACTACATGAAAAGAGACATGGAAGAGCTCTCTGATCATGTAGCCCAGGCTGGTATGTCCCGGACCCTGAGTAGCATCCTGCCCTCACCAAGAAAGATACCTCAGTATAAAGAAAAAATGATCAATTTCAACAATTGGCTAAGCTTCCGGTGTCATTCAAAGGGATCCAGTGTCTGTCAGCCTGGGATGACATACTCGACAAGCTGCGTTGCTTCGCAAGAGATGGCTTGCGCCTGTCACCCCTAGGCTTTTGAATACTGGCCAAGGCTCTTGCTGCCCCCATAGTGCCTTTTTAGGCAAGGCTCAAAAGTCAAATCCACCTCCGTAAACAGCACAATTAACAAAAAACTGAGGGTTATGCTACTCAACACCAGGAGTTAAAATCTCAAAATACACGCGCTCGAAGCACTCCTCAGTATGGAGAACAATGACATCTGTGCAGTAACTGAAACCTGGTTCAAGGCTCCAGAGAGACCCCAGCACCACCAGGCTACAACTCATGCCACATGTTTCAGCCACAGAACATGGACCGAAACACAAAAGGTGGGGGGGGGTGTATCCGTATTCATCAAGGATACCTACACCTCCAGGTTAGTGGTGCAGCATGATACCTCTGAGATCATCCATGTGTGACTAATATCGGGCAAATCTGCAATGCAAATTGTGGCCTGCTACAGATCACCCTCCATGAGCCAGGACCACCACTCCACCTTTCTGGAGACACTGGAAAACATGAAGGTCCTACCAAACACCATGATATTGGACGATTTCAAACACCCTACCACTGACTGGGAAAACTACTCAAGTACAAATTCTCAGGCCCAGCGCTTCCTGGAATTCATCAACGCAAATGCCCTGGATCAGCTGGTAAACATCCCTACCAGAGGTGAAAACATATTGGACCTGGTCATCACCGACATGGGCAACAGCAGTTCCACACCGGAGGTCAACCCATCACTGGTTAGATCAGACCATAAACTAATCACTCTGGATGTCCACACCCCATCACCACCCCCAACTAAGGAAACCACAGTAAAAAACTGTTCTAAAGCAAACTTCACCTTACTTAAGACAGAGGTGGTAAGTTTCACAGCCCCCATTCTAAAGAATAACGCTGCTCAAGATGTAGAAACCGTTACAAATGCACTCTATGAGCACCTACAAGGATACATGGATCATGCCATCCCTAGCAAAACCAAGACTCACTCCTCTAAGAGAAGTAAACCAGTTTGGTGGACCCCTGTAATAAACAAGATATACAATAGAAGGAGGAAACTAGTTCAGAAAAAAAGCAAATCCCAAGAAGGAAAGACATCCCTAATCAGTATCAGTAAGAAACTGCGGTCCCTCATGAAATCATCCAAGGCTAACTTCGAAAGAAAAATAACCAAGGATTCAAAAGATAACCATAAAGCCTTCTTTAGCTATGTTAAGAATCTAAGTGGCAACTTGTAGATATGCACTGAACTAGTGCAAAACAGCACAAAATATACTGAACCTGCTGATATTGCCAACATCCTGGCAGATAGATTCAATGCAAATTTCACCCCCTCTTACCTCCAAAAAGGCCCACAACAATACCGGAAAAGTGTAAGTGTCCCAAACATCACAGACGCACAGGTAAAAACAGCCCTTTCAAAGGCCAAAAACACAGTATCAATGGGACTAGATGGTGTTCCAGGCTGCGTCTTGCACGAACTAAAGAACGAGCTAATCCCCCACCTATGCTGTTCAACCTCAGCCTCTCCACGGGCTACGTGCCCATAGTATGGTGCACAGCAATAGTTATTCCTCTCCACAAAGGAGGGGCCACAACTGACCTTGGTAACTATCGCCCCATAAGCCTGACTAGCCTGGTCTGCAAGGCAATGGAATGCATCATCATGGAACTCATTAACAAAGATATTGAGAACCTCCAAACACTTGACCTGACCCATTTCAGCTTTGCTAAGGGCAGCTCATGCCTACTAAACCTGGTTGACTTCTTTGAGACAGTCACCAAGGCCATAGATGACAGAAAGATGGTTCACACAGCCTACCTTGACCTCGCCAAGACTTTCGACACCATTCCCCACTCGGGTATTACAGAAAAACTCATCAGCCTGAACATAAACCCCTATGTCACGAGATGGGTTGCCAATTGGCTTACAGACAGAACTCACACAGTAAGAATAGTGGGCTCCATGTCTGACTCTAAACCAGTCACAAGTGGTGTCCAGCAAGGTTTGGTCCTGGGACCCCTACTATTCAGCAAATACTTCTCAGAAGTACAGGCAAACACAGGAGGACTATGACTAACCAAGTTCACCGATGACTGCAAACTGGGAGCCACAACTGACTCTCCGGCTGACATGGACATCCTCCAAAAGAGCCTTACTGAGACGGACACCTGGTGTCAAAGTCATGGCCTCAAGCTAAATACCAAAAAATGCATAGTAATCCCATTTGGGAAAAACAAAACACCCACAAATTACCACATAGGTGTCAGCCCCCTTAATACAGAAGAGGTAATAGAAGATCTGGGGACCCAGGTAGATAGTAATCTCTCCTCTGACAATCATATTGCCAAAGTAGTTAGGAAATCCTTCTATGTGGCCCATCTAATTACTAAAGGGTTCACATCTAGAAATAAAGAGGTTATAGTGCCCTTCTACTCTTCACTCAAAAGACCCATCATAGAGTACAATGCCCCATTTGGGGTGTACCTCACAAGACACTTACAACAGCTGGAGAGACCACAAAAGTACCTCACCAAGAGGATTACTGGTCTCAAACATATGTCCTATGCAGCCCGACTGATAAAACTCCGGCTGTACTCAGTGGCATTTCGCTTACTCAGAGGTGATCTCTGCCTGACTTGCAAAGCCATGCCCAAATCAGAATTGATGGACATGCTCCACCTAACGAATTCCAAGTCACTGCGAGCCATGCTCTCTAGTGAGCTAAACCTCGCCACAACAATAAATAGAACATGATTCATTGGGAAAGATTCCTGTTACAGAGACTCCCATGCTTTGGAACAAAATTCCAAATTACATCAGGCAGAGACCCTGACTAACACTCTTCAAGAGAAACCTTGATGAGTGGATGGGTAACAGAAAA
>NC_056732.1:313697850-313702850 GCF_019279795.1 Protopterus annectens
CCTTTTTCCACTGTTTATATTATCTATTTGTTCCCCCACTGCATGACCCTGCCACATACAGTAACACATGTATGGTCTGTTCAATGTTATGCAGCGTCATTATACACAAGCAGTTACAGCAGGGCAGTGACATTCCAGAGGAGGATGTATTTGTGTGTGTGTGTGTGTGTGTGTGTGTGTGTGTGTGTGTGTGTGTGTGTGTGTGTGTGTGTGTGTGTGTGTGTGTGTGTGTGTGTGTGTGTGTGTGTGTGTGTGTGTGTGTGTGTGTGTGTGTGTGTGTGTGTGTGTGTAAGTAGATGGACAATGAGGAAGTCTGATTGTTTGCTGGACACGGCTTCAGCAGAAGCTCCAGTACTGCAGAAAGATATAATGCACAAGTCCAAAGCATGCGCAGATGATGTACGCAGAGACTTTGCATGTCCCCACCCATGGATGAGACATTCCCTGCTTCCAAAACTTAACACATGACCTCTTATTGTGCCAGATTTAGCTGCCAGTGTCATCAGAGCTGGAACGTTTGTCAACATCAGCCAACTGCATATCCATGATGGAGGACCCGGATAACATTGCTCCTGTGAAAATACCAAAACAGATCACTTATACTACTACCATTCTCCAGTATCTGAAGCCCACTGAATGAATACATATAACTAATATTATCCCATGGGAAATTAATAAATGGCATACTCTGTAACAGTGACCTCTGCAGTCAAAATGAAATAGGTTCATAGGTAGGTACTAGGCTATCGGCCCTAGGGCCTATACAAGCCCAGCTAAAAAGGTACCCTGGCTTTTGCCACCCAAGAAAATTATTTTTCTGTGCCACTGTCGAGCAGAGCCACAGAAGTGATCCCCGGGGTGAATTTCCTATTTCCCATCCAATCATCAATATTTTTCTTGATGAGTGCTAATGAGGAGCTTTGTTTGATATAGATAGGTAGTTTATTCCAGAGTATGGGAAGTCTCTGGGACAAGAATCTATCCCTACGGCATGTTCTGTTTATTGTGGTGACAAGGATTTGGTCCCTAGAGCAAGTAGCTCAGAGGGATTGGGATTTCTTTAAGTGGAGCATGTCCAACAGCTCTGGGTTTGACATAGCTTTGTATGTTAGGCAGAGATCACCTCTGAGTAGGTGATATGTGATGGAGTAAAGCTGGAGTTTTTTGAGACGGTCTGCGTAGAGTATCTGTTTGAGGCTGGTAATCCTCTTTGTGAGGTATTTTTGTGGCCTTTCCAGTTGTTGTAGGTGTCTTGTGAGGTACATACCAAAAGGAGCATTGTGCTTTATAATGGGTCTAATGAGTGATGAGTAGAGAGGAACAATGGCCTCCTTTTTTCTGGATGAGAAACCTTTTGTGATGAGGTGTGCCACGTAGAAGGATTTCCTGACTACTGTGGCGATGTGATTATCAAAGATGAGACTACTGTCCACCTGGGTCCCAAGGTCTCATCACACTTTCAGTGTTAAGTATACTACTGCCTATGTTGTAGTTCATGGGTACAGAGTTTTTACCAAAGGGGATGACAATGCACTTTGTGGCATTGAGTTTGAGGCCATGGCTTTGACACCAGGCATCTGTCTCAGTGAGGCCCTTTTGTAGGATGTCCACATCATTAGGAGTTTTGATTATGGCTCCTAGTTTGCAGTCATCTGCAAACTTCATTAGCCAAAGACCTTCTGTGTTAGCCTGTACTTCAGATAAGTAGATACCAAAAAGGAGAGGACCCAGGACGGAACCCTGTGGTACTCCACTTGTCACTAGTATAAAGTCAGATTTGGAGTTGGCTACTTTCACAGTGTGGGTTCTGTCAGTGAGCCAGTTGGCAACCCATCTTGTGACATAGGGATTTATACCTAGTTTAGTGAGTTTATCTACAATTCCAGAGTGAGGGATGGAGTCGAAAGCCTAGGCAAGATCTAGATAGGCTGTGTGAACCACATTACCCTCATCTATGGCTTTGGTGACTGCTTCAAAGAAATCTATCAAGTTTAGGAGACATGATCTGCCTTTTAAAAACCCGAACAGGGTGGGGTCCAGAGTTTGGAGATTACTAATGTCTTTGTTTATAAGTTCCACGATGATACATTCCATGTCCTTGCAGACCAGGTTCATCAGGCTAATGGGGTGGTAGTTCCCGGGGTCCATGGTGGCTCCCTCCTTGTGGAGAGGGATAACCATCACCGTGTGTCATTCAGCAGCAAAAAGCCTGAGGTGATGGCTGTGATTGAACATGGTACCTAGGTGGGGTGCCAGTTCATTCTGTAGTTCATGTAGAACACAGTCAGAGATGTTGTCTGGTCCCATGGATGCTGTGTTCTTGGTTTTGGAGAGTGTGGTTTTTACCTGTGCAGCCATGATTACAGGAACTTTGCATTCTTTTGGTATAGAGATGGGGCCTTTAGGGGGTGAGATGGGAGGTAAAGTTAGCACTGAACCTGTCTGCCAGGATGTTGGCAATATCAGTTGGGGCTGTAGATTTAGTGCCATTGTGCTGTAACTCAGAGCATATCTGAGTGATGACATTGAGATTCTCGACATAACTATAGAATGCTTTCTGGTTGTCTTTAGAATCAGTGGCAATTTTGTTTTCGTAACTAGCTTTGGAGGATTTTATCAGGGATCACAGCTTCTTACTGAGGCTGACCAGGGAGCTCCTCCACATATGGGATTTTACTCTCTTTTGCAACAGTTTCTTCCTTCTGTTGTACAGTTTTTTATGGCAGGGGATCACCAGACTGGCTTCCTTTTTTTGGAGGATAGCATCTTGGTTCTGTTTGGGATAGCACAATCCATGCCTTTGTGTAAGTGCTTATAAAGTGCAATTGTGTAGGATTCAGTAGTCGTAACTGTATTCTTCATCTGCATGGGTGTCATGAAGTTCACAACTTCTATCTTAAGAAGCATGAAGTTGGCTTTGGAGAATTTTTTACCATGGTTTCCTTAATGGAGGGTGGGGGCAGGATGTGGATATCTAGGGTGATTAGCTTATGGCCGGATCGGACCAATGAGGGGTTGACTTCAGGTCTGGAACACTGGTCACTCATGTTGGCAATGACTAGATCTAGGATATTGTTGTCCTTGGTGGGTGTGTGGATAAGTTGATCCAGGGCATTGGAGTTTATGAATTTTAGAAAGTGTTGAGTGAAGGAGTTGGTACATGAGTAGTTTTCCCAGTTAATTGTGGGGCAGTTGAAGTCGTCCATTATTAGGGTGTTTGGTTGAACCCTAATATTTTCCAGTACATCAAGAAAAGAGGAGTGGGAGGGGGCGTGGCCAAGGATGAACACAGGATAGCAGCAGATTTCTTCAGCTCCACCAATTTCATTACATTGATAGGAATTAATTACTTAAAAAAATAATTTTTGAAGTAATTTTCTTTCTAAATATGTTTGTTTTATATAGTTCTTGAACTATATCTAAAAAAGAAAGGAAATCTTAATAATATTCCTGTCAGAAATTACTTTGGAAATTTTCCTGTCAGTTTATCAGTCTGAAATGAGTTCCAGTAAGACAAATTCTCAAGACTCCAGCATCAAGAAAGAACTTCAGTCTCTGATAATTATAGTCCAGCAACTTACTGCTAAGATGGATAAAATGGATACTAAAATAGACACTTTCATAGAAAAAACTACAAAACAAATAGACTTGTTACATATGGACCTGCAACAACAGAAGATCCAGATGACAGGCATAGAAGAAGCTGTGAATGACATGGAAAATAGAATACAAGAAGAGGAAATCAACATTGAGTTTCTGCTGAAACAAAATACACATTTACAAACAAAGCTGGATGACCTGGAAAATAGATCTAGGCAATAACATTAGGATTTTTGGACTGCCAGAAAATATTGAAGGTAACAATATTACTTCTTTTTTAACAACATGGCTCCCTAAAACTTTAGATTTACCAGAAGCATTCTCTTTTGGTATCGAAAGAGCACATAGATCTATAGCTAATACTAACTCTAACAAAAACTATCCTAGATCAGTTATAGTTAGATTTCTATCATCTTTTGATAAAGAGATGGTTCTTAAATCTGCTTGGGCTAAAGCTCCTGTTAAGATTAATGAAACAACTGTGTGTGTGTGTGTGTGTGTGTGTGTGTGTGTGTGTGTGTGTGTGTGTGTGTGTGTGTGTGTGTGACAATGACTATTCTTCCATGGTATTAGCTAAAAGAAAAGTTTTTCTGCCACTAATAAGGGAGCTTAAAAAAGCACAGTTTAAAACATACCTTCTGTTTCCTGCCAAGCTTAAAATCTTCTTTCCTGATGGTCCTAAAATTTTCGATGACTTAGACTCTGCTTTACTGTTTATCAAAAAAAAATAAGATTTTGGAAAAAATAGAAGAAATGGAATGGGCTAGTCCTTCGTTAAAGAGACTGGCAACTGAAACTTCGTGGAAGACTTCAGAGAAGAAGAAGAGACTAAAAAACAAATGATTTGTACTATGTTTTTTTCTCTCTCTCATCATTTTATTTTATTATTAATCTTTTTAAATATAGTTCCTGCATTTCCAAGAAGCAACAAATATTTTGAAAAAGATTTAATCAAAGTTATTCTCTGTGTGCAAAGAAATGTTTTGTTTCATAACTAGTCAAAATATCTGAGATTTAATGGCAAGCTGTGATTTAACTAGTTTCTCTTTCTGAAGAGGAAAAATAAGGTCAGTAATTTGATACATTTTTTTCCTTTAAAAGTTTATATGTTCTTCAAATGCTATTCCTAATTATACTTTCTTGATTACACTGCTTATGCTTGTTTGTAAATAATCTGTCATGCTTTAACTAATAATAATTAGAACTAAATAATAGTAAATAATATGTTTTATTTTTAACTCTATTGATATAAACAGTAAGTGAGATTCTGTTGTATATACTTCTTATAGCTTTCTCTTGCATTTGTTTTTGTTTCTGCCTTACACCCTTTTGCTTTCTACTCTCTTTTCTTTTCTTTATTAATATGTAGAGATGCTTTTGATCATATAGACACAGTAAAT